>NW_028145758.1:3077500-3297500 GCF_977016875.1 Pavona decussata | reverse complement strand
GGAATCGAACCCGGGCCACATTGGTGGGAGGCGAGTGCTCTCACCACTCCGCCATCCCTGCTCCCCCTATTTAATTTCTTATTCAGTAAGTAAAGTCATCCTGACGTGTGAGTTTGTTGTTTCCTGCATCCCAAACCGCCAATCCCGTTCCTCTGAGATTATTTGTTATTAACCAATCAAATTTACGGTAGTATCATGATAGCTCTCACATAAGTAAACAGTCATGATCATTTATTGGTCAGACATTATTGGAATGAAAATTAAGACTTAGCTTGTTAAAGTTTAATAATATTGGAGTCGTTTTTTTTTCACGTGTGGCCCATTGTTCTGTTCTCGGTTCCAGGGCTCACGACATTGCCTCCAGATTCTTCAAACAAAGAAACGGAGACTCCCAGCACCAGATCCACGCGGTTGGAAACTGTCATATCGACACTGGTAAGATCATTCATTATAGTGCAAACGAGAAGAGGTACTACTCGAGCACGATTTTTTTAAGGAAAGAGAGGTGGGCAGCGAATCTAAATAGAAGGACTTGTATAGTGGAGGGTCTGTAGATTTTTCTTATCCTATGAAAAAGCACTGGCACTCTACTTGTCACTTATAACTATTTATCATATACCACACTAGTCCATTCACCGGTGGACAGTGATTTTTGCACGTTCTGTTTGGCTACTTAAACTCAAAGTACTACATCTCCCGACATTGCCTTGGTATTCGCGCGCGAGTTTTTTTTTTTTTCAAAATGATCTCAAAGAAAGGGGTTGTTACTAGAAAGGATACTCCAAAACGAGGCTGGACACCTCATGATGTTTACACAACAGAAATCTTATTTCAAGCTTGACAGTTAAAGAAGTTAAAATCAAATAGTCAAGACCTCGAACCCGGGTCATTCCCTTCATATCTCCTCTCCATATTCACTAGACCAACGAGGGCTATCTGATGAAAATGGTAATTTTTAACTTATTTCAAAGAGCTAGGCCTGTTCCAAACGTCGTGCTACTGCCGTGCCGAACTTAAATCAATTTGACCCGGCAATGGCACGGCATTAGCACGGCAGTGGTTTCAAACGTCGAATTTAGTTCAGTCGGGCCAAATTCTAAAATATAGAAATGCGTAGAACGAGCAAATTAACCCAAAATACACTAAAATAATTTATGAATTTAGTTCGGCACGGCAATAGCACGCCGTTTGAAACCAAGTCGCGCTACTGCCGGGCTAAATAGTCGTGCCGAACTTAATTCAGCCTGCTGAACTAAATGGTTTCAAACGTCGCGCTACTGCCGTGTTTAAGTCGAATTAAATTCTTGAATTTAGTTCGGCACGGCAGTAGCGCGACGTTTGGAGCATGCCTTAGCCCTGACAACAAATGAAAGCTAACCGTTCTAAACAGTGCTTCGGCCTAAATAGTGTAGATCAGTGCTAAACCCCCAAAACAGATGTTCCCTGCCTAAATGGAGCTCTTTTCTCTCAGTTCTCTGCCTAACAAATGGGCTTCTGTTCTAGTCAACGTCAGGGCTTTTACGAGTAAGAATACTACATTGGGTAAACACCATAAGGTGTCCACCCTTCTTTTGGAGTATCCTGCCATTCTAGGAACAACCACTGGGGATGGCTATTTTTTTTTTTTTTTATTTAATTCAATATTTATTCAGGGGCTATCCACTGGTTTGGTTAATACTTAAAGAATTATTCACCTTAAAGTGCCCCTAACCCTTCAATTTGATTTCTTTTTGTAGATTTCCATATCTGTGAAGAACTCATTTTCGAAAAATTTTTTTAGAAATATTTTATCCTTTATATTTTACGAGCGCTAAAAGTTACTGAAATTTTGAAATTTTTTGCGCGCTTTAAGCCCCGCTGGACAAATTTTTGTCTTGTGGGCTCATTAGGAACGAGCCAATGAGAAGCGTCCGATATTTGACACTTTTTTAGCTGTGACGTAAGAAAAGGATACCAGAGGGATTCAGAAGGAATCTTATGCATACTGATTCCTTTCTCTACATTTCGAGAGTTGCTGCATCCAAAAACCACACATTTTTCAGCCATTTTCTCTGTTTACAATTGAACCATTACCGCGAATCTTCGGATATTTTTACACGATGTCCTTTTCTTACGTCATGCTCCATATTTGGCCGAGAGGGGGACTAATGCGAACGATAGGTGAAAATATCGACAAGACTGCCTTCACTTCTAGCGCTCGTAAAAAAAAAAAATAGGCAGTCTCAGACTGCATGTGTCTACTGCAGTTATGGTATAGAAATGTGATATAAAAGAATTGAAGAAAAGGGAAATAAGACTGAAATGAAAACGAAGAGGGAGGAGTGGAAATAGGATAGAGATAAAAAAAATGGTTGTAAAAATATTGCACAGAATACTGGTGAGATTGAGATTAAGCTGGTATCGTTTACCACAAACATTTTGTAAGAAGAGAACTGTAACTTTATTCTAACATAAGCAATATATTATATAATCTTACAACGTGAACCACAACTTTGTATTGAAAGCAATGCAGCAAAGTTCTAAACATAAAGTACTGAAAGCAAAGTTCTAACCTGAAACGTAGGCATAAAATGCAACAGAAACTATTAATTAATCTATACTGAACTTATGAATGGCAAGTACCATTCTTTAACCCTTTGACTCCTGTCGTATTTCCATAGTTTTCACATAAATTAACTTTTTCCTGCAGCGGTTCAAAATGCGCAGTAGATAAATAAATATCATTGGCTTCCAAAATTAACTGCATATTAAACTGGAATGATTAAACAAATGTTTTCTGACGTAAAACAATATCGTTACTATTAATCATTTGCCGAAAAACACACTTGAACGCAAAAATATCTAAAATTCACGGCATGTTGATGAAGACCTTTGGCATATCAAATTTCAACCCGCTTATGCAAATTGTCCTTGATTACGCAGTTGTCGCTTCTCAAACGCATATATGAATTGACAAAGACACAAAAATCAACAAAAAGCTTTTCCAACAAAATATTTTATTGAAATAAACGATGCATTTGCTATTAGAGGCCAAAACTTTCAGTTTTTTTTTGCGTGCGTGCAAACACGCATGTAAAATTTGAAGACACTCCGTGTTTGTTCAAAGCGATCACTCGTAGTAAATTGGGGCACGTTTGCGATGAAAATTACAGAAGTTACAGAATTCTGGTTCAAATCATCCCTTAAACTATTTGTAAAAAGCAAATCAACATCGGAAAACATCATTTACCGTATTGTCGCCATTGTCCTGATCCGTAAATACAATCGCTTAGATCTCGGTCAGTCGAGGATTAGCGTCAACTTTCGATAGGATTACATTTGGGATTCCTGTGGCATTCACACTCTTACACTCTTTCACTCTTTCACTCAACCCGATGACATAGTGTCTACGCTTCTCTAGAAGCCGTAGACACAAAAAGGATTCAATTCTCGGTTTTTAATATCAATGACGTCACCAAATTCTAAAATTCAAAACTGGGAGGCCTACAAAATTTTTTACCTTCATTCAAGGAAAGATTACCTAAAAATATGTCTGTTCACAATTTCTTAGCTCGATGTCATGCTTCCTTTTGAAAATAGAACGGTTTCAATTTCTGAGTTTCCATCGTGCGTGACATAAGGAGGACGGCCGTGACAGAGCTTTTCCGTATCTTAAAAATGACTCTTCGGGTGATTTTCAGCATTCTAAACAATTTAAGTTTGAGGAGAAATATTAATCTAAACATTCGAAAATTCACAAGGGCAAACAAATCTCTTTTATGGCAAAAGTGAACTCCAGATGTTTTTTCGCATTTCCGGCCGCCATGTTTGTGCCCCTCAGAGGCACACAAACATGGCGTCTCCATAGTAAGCTCTATAAATTTATGTGGAACATTTTGTCAAATAACTCGAGTACAGAATGCCGCACAGACCTGACACTTGGACAGATGCCTTATTTATTTATCCTCTATACCATGTCAATTTCTTGACTTCATTCATGGAATGGTTTCGATTTTTTTTTTCAATGGCGTGACAGTGAAAACCGAGAATATTTCTCAAAAATTTTTTCGAAAATGAGTTCTTGAAAGATATGGAAATCTACCAAAAGAAAACAAATTGAAGGGTTAGGGGCACTTTAATATCAATGAGTACTACCCACCACCATCCAGCTACATATCCTGTGTAACTGTTAAATCCAATCAATTTTCGCTGATGTTTTGTACAGCCTGGTTGTGGCCTGTTGCTGAGACTGTGAGGAAATGTGGTCGAAGTTTTGCCACAGCTGTTAGACTGATGGAGACATATCCTGATTTCAAGTTTGTTTGCTCACAGGTTTGTTAGTGCTACTAGTATCGTTTCAGTTCGCACTGCCACAAATAAGTGTTAGTTCTATTCTGAATATGAATAGATGAAACATATATGAAATAAATGTGATGGAGTATATTTCAAGCCTGGTGAATGAATGAGAATGATGTATTATCCTAGGAAGTGACATAGGCATACTCGGAAAAAAGAAATCCGAGTGCTCCTATCAGGAGTCGAACCTAAGACCTTCCGATTACTAGTTCGGATGCTCTAGCACTGAGCTACAGGAGACTCGTGGGAGCTAAGGTCATTAAACTAGGTTCATGGGACAAACATGAGTCTTTCTGTAGCTCAGTGGTAGAGCATCCGAACTAGTAATCGGAAGGTCTTAGGTTTGACTCCTGATAGGAGCACTCGGATTTCGTTTTTTCGAGTTTGCCTGTGTCACTTTCTTTATTCTCATGAAACATACACATAATTGAACTGAGGGTGAAAGATTCAGAATAGAAGAAAAACCCTCGCAGTTATTTACGCAACTAAAGCAACTGCTCGAGTTGCGTAAATAACTGCGAGGGTCTTTCTTCTATTCTGAGTTCTATTCTAACTGCTGTCCGACGGAACTGGTACTACGATGTTTAAGAATTGATTAACCAGTTCTTATGGCAAACGCCTGGGAGTTTGCGAGCTACATGTTGCCCGCCGTTGCCGCAAAAACTGAAAGTTTGAAATTGCGAGTGAATTTTATCCGCGGGATATCGACTTATCCACAGGATAAAGTTTTCCGCTCTTTGAGAAACTGGACCTGGTAGTTAAGCTGTTATTATCATACACTGTCGTAGATGCCTTGAGGGGGAGAAGGAGAGCCTTGCTATAAATTTATAAAAGTCCGAATCCGGACTGGCTGATGTGTCGCATGTTGATGTCTTGCTCCAAATGATTTCTCCCGGCTAGAACTCCGATACTTTCCTTAACCGGCGGTAGGTTTTGCAACGGTCAGTTATTATGTTAAGCGATAACTTTTTTTTTTCCATTCACAGGCGCAACAGCTTGAGTGGGTGAAGCTTCATTATCCAGTCCTGTTTGATGAGATCAAGGTGTTTTCTGCCAAGGGACAGTTCATACCTGTGGGTGGAACATGGGTAGAGATGGTAAGCTAGGTTGAAGTCTGAGTAAACAGCCTTGCAAAATTTTTCCTTAGTAATAGATAGCGTGTGATCGAGATGTTTTCATTTCTGTTTTATTTTCAAAAACTGAACATTGATTGTGTTGTTTCATTTTTTTCCCGAAGGACGGCAATATGCCCGGTGGCGAGTCTTTCATTCGCCAGTTTTTAGTTGGACAGAACTTCTTTCAGACAGAATTTGGCAAAGTTTGTCAAGAGGTTAGTAACAGATTTTTGTAGCAAATAACTGCATGCAGAAAAGCGAACAAGCTTGTGAACATCAACTAGAAGTAAGATCCTCGCAGTTACTACGCAACTCAAGCAGTTGCGAAAAGAAAGCCTGAAAAAAAATTTTCAGGCTGGAACGGGATTCAAACCCATGACCTCTGCGATGCCGGTGCAGTGCTCTACCAACTGAGCTTGTGAACAATTAACAAAGAGGAGCTACAACTGTACGTGCGATATTTCAGCATAGGATTGATACGAAGAATTAAAGCAACAACGTTTTTCACGGGGACGTTTTTCGACATCGCTCGGCCAGGCATGGAGCGAAATGATTGGATATCCATTCCTATTCGGTAATGATTTTGATGAGGGTCCAGTGAGAATGAAAATGTTCTTACAACACACATTGGCGTGGTACTTCAGTTATTTACATCTATAATTATTTCCCTCACTGTTCTCCTGATATATCTCTTACGGTACCAGCTGGTGCAGTTATAATTCTAATATCGACTCATGTCAGTGACATGGTGCATCGAGTCAGTCATATTCTTGAGATCTAGTTTGCTTTTCTGTATACTTTCCGAATTGAGGCTTCCTTTTGTTTATGATTGTCACTTATGCTGTTGTCGTTTGCTGTTTACAGTTCTGGCTGCCAGACACATTTGGCTACTCGGCCCAGCTTCCCCAGATCATTCGTGGAGTGGGAATGAAGTACTTTTTGACCATGAAACTAAGCTGGAGTCTTTTCAATAAATTTCCAGTAGGTATCATCGCTTTAATCGCTTTCGATGATCTTCTTGTTTCGCTAGCTCTGTCATTATAAACGTGTTTTTGTTTTCTTTTGTTTTCAGTTTCACACCTTCTTTTGGGAGGGAATTGATGGATCAAGGTATGTTCTTAGTTGCTTTTTCTCAGCTTGAAAGAATAAAAAAACTAACAGAATTTGGCCATATATTTACCACTTGCAACCCGCGTGCTTAGGCTCTGAACAGGCCTTGCAAAAACATACTGCGTACGTTATGGGGTATAGCTTTGCAGCATGTTTTAATTTCACCCCCAGATTTTCCTTTAACTTCGGAGATAAGTGTTTATATTTAGCGTCTATAAGGTCGTACCTTGTTACCCGGCCTTTGGAGATGACTAAATCTACGATGACTCTTTCACCAGCGAATTGGTCAGGAAACGTAAAAGCTGATGAAATGTTGGATGTAATCTTGTCATAGAATCCAGGAGGTAGAGTGGGTTTTCGCTTTATTCGACCGAAAGAGACGAGCGCAAACAGTGTTTGTTATTATGTTCAATTCTTGATGAGAGAGAAAACTTTTCTCTCACCGAGTGTCTGTCTCGCTTTCCTCAGATGTCTTGCTCACTTTCCGCCAGCTGACACATACGAGTCACGTGGAGACGTTAAAGATGTAAGTTGTGGAACTCTTGAATTCCTTTTCAAATACAAGATCTATCCAATGGGTGTGCGTAAATAGTGAGGTGCTGTGCGCCACCCAGAGCTCATGCTGTCTATCGCTGGCGCGCCATTGGAACTCGGTAGGCTCCCAAAACAATTCGAAATTCGTACGTTGGGTCTTTATACAAACGCGCACAATCTTTGAACGAAAAGTCTGAATTGATTGGGAAATGGAGGTATATAATTTGAAACTGTGAAGGGACTCTCAAAATATATGACGACGAGCGAGAATCCACGTCGGTGCTTTCGAGCCTCGCGAGTTCTTGCTTTCACTGACAGCTATTCGCGTCTCCTTCCGTGAAAAATGGACTGTTTTGCAGTTTGCTGGGATCGCTGATTGTAGGAGAGTGTATAGCTTAGTGGGAATCGACCTGGAGAGCACTTTGGTTGCCCCCATATTATTATCGCTAACAGCCCTATCCGTCTGTTCTGTTGTCCCTGCACGTTGGGTTCATGATGTACTCCACTATGCATACGATAAAGCAAGCGTACAGCTCGTATTTATGGCCTATTTTGTAGACTACACGAAATTCATTGTTTGGTGCAATTGTGTCGTGCATGCCGCAACACACTTCATTCGTTTATGTTATCAATAGATTTGTGCTGCGCCCTTCAGTTTCCTTGAGAAAGCCTAAAATCCTTCTGGTATTACAACTAACATTAATGTATATCCTTCCTTTTACTTGACGAAGTTTAGAAACAAGGCCTCTTGTTTTTGCCAGGTCTTGAAGACAGTCAAACAACTGAAAGACAAAGGACGAGTCCACGCCAGTATGTTGCTGTATGGCCACGGAGACGGTGGAGGCGGACCTTCGTGAGTGCTTATTGCGTATTTTTGTGTGTCTCTTGTTAGAAGACTGATCCTCCAGTGAAAACAGGATACCGTTCTGTCTTCGTATTCACGGGCAGTAGACACATCTCTGGTGTGATTGCAAGATAGCCCGCCCCCTGATGGCGACTGAAATGTTGTAACTGGTTTGTGTTTCGTCATAACAGAGAAAACATGCTCGAAATGCTGAAGCGGATGGAGGATGTAGATGGCTGTCCGAGGTAAGGCCATATTTTTTGCTCTGGGGCCGGTTCCTGGAAGGAGGAATAAACTATACCAGGTATAACAGTTATTCCAGGGATAAATCTGCTATTCTAGGAATACAGAATTTATTCCGGGGATAAAGGTATTCCTGGAATAAGGTACATTTACTTCTGGAAAAGAGTTATTACACCTTTCAGGAACCGGCCCCTGGTCTGCAGCCATGAGAAACTCGTGGATAACTTTTTTAAAACCTGAAACCTTGAGGACCCTGAACTTTGGTTGCTGATTTCCGCTGTTTTTATTTCACGCAGGGTTAAACTGTCCAAACCGCAAGATTTTTTCCACACCCTTGAGTCACGTGATGCCGATAAGCTGTGCACGTGGGTTGGCGAGCTTTATCTGGAGCTGCATCAAGGAACATACACCACGCATGCGCGGGTAAAACATACCTTATATGAGACAGCGGCAAAATGAGTGCGCATGCTCCGGAGATTTGTGATTCAAGCGTGAATCGATTCCGAATGCTCCACTTCAATCGCAAAATTCACACCTGTTACCACAATTTTTTTGTTGAATAAGATATGTGATGGAGGAAGTTCGAAGGAACCTTTCCTGAAAGCGACAACCTTATCTAGTTTGATTTGGGCTTATCCACACGAAATGAGAACAAGCAATGGCAAATATTAAAAATGCCGCCTTTTGCCCGAGTAAGATTACTCACGCGTGACGAGCATGTGCACTCATTTTGCCGCTGTGTCACCTTATATCATCTCTAACACAGTAGCTGGTGCGATTCTATCACAAACTTAACCCTTTTACTCCTTACAGTATAGAAGAAAAAATTCTCCTTTCTTGTCCCCATACGTTTTCTTATAAAAGTACTGGGGAGAAGTTATTAAAATATCAAGAAAATTCACCTTGGGTGATCATATCCTTAATTCTTATGGCTTCAGGGGTTGAATAAACGTTGATATTACAAGGGGAAATTTGATGCTGATCACTGCAAGGGCTTAAAGGGAACTTGGGAGACCTTCGCTATTGGTTGTTTTTCCACGTTCTCATTACAGGAAATTCACGCTCCATGAAATTAAATTGTCTTAACATGAATCGCGTTATTTTCTGTGAGCGTTCATGTCCGCATCCTGATATATTGGAGCGTCAATTTCCTTGGCCGCACGCATCAGATGCACAAGGCCCTCTTGAATCAGAAAAGACCATTTAGGATATAATGTAACTTAGAAGGGCTTTGTGAATTTTGCGCGGTGCTAATGATATATAAATACACCACCAAGAAATCTGACTTAAGTCCTTTTAGGAAATTTCTGTATGGGTAGTCACTATGTTCACGCATTGACAAATTTGTTGACTTTATCATAACTGTTGATTTCCCTGCCCCAAACAGATAAAACAAGGCAACCGTCAAAGTGAGTTTCTTCTTCATGACGCTGAACTCCTGTCGACTTTGGCTTTTATTTTAGGAGACAAGAATCCAGGTTAGTTTGGTAGACCTTTTATATTCAGTAGTTCCCAGCTTCACATCCTAGCATGAAATCCTTGGTACACTGCCTCAAGTGAATCAATCAATCAATTTTGTTTAATGCGGGTGACACTTAACAGTCGGTTACGACTGACAAACCTGTGGCCCTCAGATTCAGGATCGAATTGGAATTTGAAAATGTTGTTTTTGAGAAGAGGGGAAAACCGGAGTACCCGGAGAAGAACCTCTCAGAGTAAGGACGAGACCCAGCAGCAAAGTCAACTCACATATAACGCCGAGTCCGGGAATCGAATCCTGGCCACATTGGTGGGAGGCGAGTGCTCTCACCACTGCGCCATCCCTGCTCCCTTTGTTAATGCCAGGTCTCCATAAACTGACGACAGTAAAAGCTCATTATTACAAAGTATATTATAAAGCTGCCATATCAACTTCCCCTCTGATAAACGCTTTTCTTGGTTTAAGAAAGTTTATGGAGGAAATCTAATTTGGCTGACTATTTCTACCTCCCTATAGAAAAGTATCCCTCGGAGGAGTTTCTTAGAATCTGGAAACTCGTGCTGTTAAATCAGTTTCATGACATTTTACCAGGAAGCTGTATAAAACAGGTAAAACTAAAGTGTTGTTTTACTTTGTTTTTAAGCCGTGTAGTGGTTTTTAATTTTCGGGTGCCCGGGCGTTGGCTTATATTAATCACAGGAAAAATGATACAAAACAGCGTTGCCTTGTTTAAATTGTATTTCGTTCGCAAGTAAAAAACTCAAAAGTCGAATTCAGACAATTTCCTGTGCCTGGACAAGCTATTGACGGAGTAAGATCAGACATTGTCGTTGACCGTTTGAGGTATGTATTTACTACTTATGTTGGTTTGACCCGAGAGAATAAACTGCTAAATTGTAATCAGACAAGGTGCGCATGCTCAAGCATGGGCCAAATCATTACCAGGTCCTAACGAAGCAAGGGCGGGGGTGGGTTTGTTAACTGAGGTCCGAAACATTTGTTTCCATTCGGTGATATTATTTCAGTAGATGTGATTAAAACTTCGTTATTTTACAGGCTGCTGATGATGCGCTACAAAGCTACGAAGGTAAAAAAAAAAGAATACGGTGATAAAAAATAATTGACTCCTCCATAGCTTGTTAAAAGGTCAATGTCTTCGGTTTAAATTGATGTAAGCTTTCTCGATTCGGATTAACAAATATGTCATCGTTAAATTTCCAGACATCCTGAAAAGTACTCGACGAATACTGGATGCAAGCTGTTCCACGGTTATTTCTCAGGTACAACGTCGAATTGGTCGAAACAGTTTTAAAAATTTGCACAATGTTTTACATCCTAAAAATTAGATGAAGTTCAGTGTAGACATGGGCCGAGTACTTTTTGGAGAATGTATTAATCATTCTCCGTTTTCAAGTGTAAGGGTTTTCACAATCACTTTTCTTCGTAAAGGTTTATCATGCCCTTTGTCTAATGTGTTGAATGAAGCTGATTCCCTTGAAATAAAATTTGTCGTAAAAAGTTTCTCAAACTTTCTCTGATTGTTCAGTACTATGTATATTTTAAAAACTACGTTTAAAAAAAAACAGATAGGTCACCGTGCTCGCGAAAGATCTACGATCTATTCAAGTTATCCCATAATTTTCACAATATTCGCTTTCAAATGCTATTTGATCAGTTCTTATACCATGTCTGGTGGTTCCGTAACAGAAATTAATTAAAACAGAACTTAGACTGAAACGTTATAAATAGACTGTATGAAGCATAAGCAACAATAATTATTAAAGATAAATTTCTTGGAAGGGAAGCACAACATGAAGCAGTATTGATCCAAAACGTTTCTTGCGTGCGAGTTCTCAGTAACACCATTTTATGCCCACGAGTGGTGGGCAAGCTCGTCTTTCTGGCGATAACTCATTTTTCAAGCGTCAATTTTTTCTAAAACATTTTAAACATAAAGAGGGTAATAGCTTAGTTAAAATAATAAGAAAAAAAGGTAACCATTTAGTAATTGGTTAAGCTTAGCTCAAGGAAAACACACCATGTTTTCAACAAGCGTGCTAGTCTCCCAATGATGCATGAAATTATGTGCAGTACGAATGCGCGATGCAATTAAATTAGAATTCATTTTTTTTTAATATTAGCTCAACTCTGGTGTGAAGGATCACGTGACCAAACCCGTCCTTGTAAACACCCTCTGTTGGCAGAGAACTGAAGTTTTCGCTATCCCAGATGAATTATGGGAAGGTTTATCCGTAGAAGAAAAGTCCTCAGTAAACAAGCAAAGTACAAAGGACGGAAAAACTCTCAGTAAGGTTAACAAACACATACACGTGATAAGTACGGAAGTAAAGCCGCACTCACCCAAAGCAGTGCCGACGCAGTAAGATGAAGCAAAACGGAGACAGTGTTAACCCTCGCCAGAATGGCTTGCTGCATGTTGTCCATCGCAAGTTAACGCCACCTCTGTCCCCCTTAGCATTTTGTAAGGTTTCTCTTGGTCAACAGCAGAAAGCAGGCCTTACTTGTATTTTTCAGCGCCATTTGACTTCAGCTACCAGAATTCTTTTTCCTTTATTATAAATTCAAAATTTCGTGATCTCAGTGAGAAGTAAATAACAGTGGCTCCCATTTACTCGAGAAAACAAAAAACTGAGAGATTCTAATAGTTTTAGTCAAATGGTGCCATAATGACTTTGTCCTTAGTATTTGCATCGTACTAAAGTTTACGAGCATAAAGTTCGGACTGATGAGAGGAATGCAAGAAGCACACAGCAAGAAAACAAATTTAACGCCGAGAAAACTGGTGGCTAACAGTTACTAACTTTTAACCTATCCCCAACGTAAAAAAGTTAGGTTTTCAGAAATGGCCTTGAAGTCCTGCTACGTTAAGGTGCTGAATTCGACGTTTGTCTGAATTTTTTCGTTGCACAAAATTCTGGCGGGAACAGCACACGCATCTCACTTTTGACCCGGATGTGAATTTACTGGTACCTTGTTATAAACCTGATTAGAAAGAGTACATCGCAGAGCAGCACAATTTCATGTTTGAGCCGGAAACAATGCGATGACATGTGGTACATATGCCAGGCTTGCCATTCCACCTTCACGAATATAGCGATAAATCTTCTTTCTTTCCAGGTCTAGTTTCAGTTCCGAGCTTGAGCATCAGCAACTTAGTTCATTCACAAAGTGAATTTCACCCCGTGTCTCTTTCAGCTGACCAGGTGAGATATTTACGCGTTACTGCCATGGGTGACAAATTACTCCTAGATTTTGGCGCGAAATGTCAGCGTTAATTTATGATTTCAATCGTGAAATTACAAAATTGCTATGGCAACGTTTCTCGATATAATAACAGAGTCAAAAACTCACAACTGTGAGCGTAATTTGTCACCCATGATATTAAAAGGTAAAGGCTCGGGAAATTATTAGAATTTGGACAAAACGCAAGTGAAATTATTTCCTTATTTCACTCGCCACCATTTGATTACTCATACTTATAGCCAGTTTTTTTCGAGTCATTTCTTTGCCTAAGATGATGCGGGGAAGCGAAGTTCTCTTAATCTTTCAGCTTTTCAGCTTTCCAGGTAGCTCATCTAAAAACGCAAGCACCAAATCCTCGTCTGATGACCAACACATATTTTTACCGGCGCCGGACACAAATTAAAATGTTATTTTTATTAATGTGTCATAGTGAATGTTTCCGTTTGTTCATTTTCACAGACGCAATTTGTTGTGCTGGCGCTTCTGTTGTAGGCGTCCAAGAAGACAGAGCTTTCAGCGCAGATACTCACGTTTGTTCTGTGTTTTTCTTAAGCTGCAAGGATCAGTTGTTTTGGAGAACGCCTTCATTCGAGCTGAATTGGTTAGAGGGGGCCTGGTGCGAAGTCTTGTTCACAAGGCAAGCGGCAGGTACTGCTATCGTTTCTAATTAATACCGATCAGTTTTGATTTCGTAGGTAGTTAACAGGCCGGAAAAGTAAGGATTGTACTCATTTAAACTTCAATCGTCTTTATAGCAATCTCGTCACCTGTAATCATTAAGGTAATGACAGCAGCAAATGGCTGAAAATTCCTTTGTTTTGATTTCAGGGAGGCGATCAGTCCTGGTTATTCAGGAAACCAGTTTATCCTGTTTGACGACATTCCATTGTTTTG
Organism: Pavona decussata; assembly: GCF_977016875.1. Lineage (NCBI taxonomy): Eukaryota > Metazoa > Cnidaria > Anthozoa > Scleractinia > Agariciidae > Pavona > Pavona decussata. The sequence goes on along the minus strand of NW_028145758.1, from coordinate 3,283,681 downwards.
GGATGCCTGGGATGTAATGCCTTATTACCTGGAAACAAGGTTTGTGTGACCTCTGTACTTTTGAGTGTTACCTATTACTTGTTCTCTTCATGCCGTGTGACAGCTAATCCCTGGTTTTTGGAAGCCTGGGGTTTGATTCACAAAACTCTCTTAAGTTAAGATGTATCGCAATTATGGTTTCTCAACAAAAGTCTATTTTTGGCATAACAGACGTCTGTTTCAAGAAAAGATACTCGGGATGCATCTTAACGTAGAAGCCTACTAAAGGCTCCGTGAGTCAGGCGGGTCTCGTGGTGTTGTGGCCAGCAATGTCTTAAGGGCGGATCGAGTTTGCTAGGGTTACCTTATAAAACAACGTGTAGTTAAACAACATTGGGAAAAAAAAAAGAAAAAAGAAAAACAGTTTTGTTATGTTTTTCTAAAGCTGGGATTATATTGCGCTTATGGCAATATGTTGCAATTTATACAGGAAACTGTTACTTCCCACATCTTCTGAGGAATTCAAGATCCTTGAGGAAGGACCGCTGAGGGCCTCAGTGGAGGTAGGTACATGTCATGTCATTTTAATATTGCAGTACATAGTTTGTTGTAGCAATTATAACGGAGGGCTTCTTCTCAAAATTGTTGCAACAACCGTTGTATACTTAAATGTTACATCATTATTGTTTCATACAATCAAACCGTGAAGTCGAACTGATTGCGTGGAATGTGCATCCGTTCGATTCTTTTGGATCACTGTTCAACGTATTTTGCAGCCCGTACTCCTTATTTTTTTGTAGTCACAACGAGATTTGAGGCTCTGGTCTTATCTTGCGATCTTCTCACTATTTTCATTTCCCGTTTCGCTGCAGTATTCCTTGAGAATCAGCGAGCACAGCTGTCTCAAGCAAGTCGTGTCTTTGGATGCTGCTGTTCCGTATGTCAAATTTCACACCAAGGCAAGTAGAAAGGCGATTATTTTAGAAAAGATATTTAGAAATGATCTTTGCTTCTCCTGTTGCTTTTCTTCTCCTCAGTGAAAGAAGAATGTAATACGAGTAATGGGAGTGTTTTTAGAATGAAATCCCCAAAAAATTGGGGTTAACCACGTATTTTTTAGAGATAAATACGCAACAGTTATTCTAAAACAAACAGTAAAATACAAAGCAATGTATGGCGGGGTTTTTTTTTCTTAATTGAAGCCTTATTTTCTGTGAAAAATGCGTGGTTACCCCCCATTTTCTTTTTGAATACCGAGAGCACCTGCTAGTTTCTGCTTCTCCGCATAGTTTTAAACAGCACAAAAATATCCTTATATTAGTAGGCACCACCCATAGGAAACCCGAGTATCTCGAGATGCGCAAAACGTATGCGCAGTAACAAAAGTAGGCACCGTCCTTAAAGCTTCCTTTATGGTGGCGTTGGATTTCATTACAGATTTACGCATCGTAGAAAAAGAGTAAAACGCCCATTGATTTGTACTGTAGATGTAAAGTACTGAGTAACAAATTTTACTGTAAACTAAAGGGTTTTACTTTTTACTGCAGGTTGATTGGCACGAGAACCGTAAGTTTCTTAAGGTTGAATTTCCAGTCGATGTTCGCTCGATGAACGCAACTTACGAAATACAGTTTGGTCACTTGCAGCGGCCCACACACTGTAACACCACGTGGGACTGGGCCAAGTATGAGGTACGCATGCGCCGTGTCTAAGTGTTATCTACTTTCTGATTAAGTGAAATTTCGGTTTAACTTCAAAGAAGTCACTTAGGTATAAACAGCTTACAGTCCTCATGCAGGTCTTTGCGTACTCTCCTGTTCGAACCTACGAGGAATGTTTGTTTGTTTATTATTATCATTTTTTTGTTGTTGTTGTTGTTGTTTTTATTGCTCAGTGCTGTCAATAAGTTTTGAAGTAGACGTCCCGACTGGGAAAGTAGGCGGCAGGCTACTTTTCAAGTGCCGAAGGCGTGAGCTTCGTAGGGGGGTCTGGGGGCATGCCCCCCCAGAAAATTTTGAAATTTAGATGCTTGGAAATGCTATTTTCAACGTTTTCCAGACTGTATTTGGGCCTTAAGAACAATCAAAATTAAGACTATATTAAATATATTCTATGTTTGTTACAAGCATTCTTTTCATCAAAATCTCAATCACTTGGTTTTAGAAAAGAGTGAAATGATAAATTTTCAACTGCTTATTCAAAAAAATACATTCAATGTTTTAAGTTCATGTTGTCCTTTTGACTTTGCCCTTTGGCGACCTGGTGTACACTAATTGGTAACAATACTGAAGTAAAAGTAAGTTGCCATGTCAGATTCATATAAATTATGCACTTTCTTCTGACATGCGAAAGCCTGGGACCTAGTCCTGTGAAAATGTCCCAGGCGTTCCACGACCCTTCGATCACCTCGATCTGCGTCGACTTTTTAGACTTTTTATACTTCCACCGAAAGCGGGCGAAAGGTTAACGCGTTTAAAACTCCTGAAATGTGCCTTTACTTAGACCCAGACGTTTGAACCGGAGGTTTTACAATTATTTTTGCGGAATCTTTTCATTATTTTAAGCCGGTTTCTTGCTGGATCCTGTTCTCTGAAAATGTCGCAGGCGTTCCACGACCCCTTCGATCAATTTCCATCAAGCGTGACAAAGTGAAACACGTTAAAAACTCCTGAAATGCGCCTTTATTTCGACTCAGACGTTTGAGGCGGATGTCTCACAATTATTTTTGTTGAATCTTTTCCTTATTTTAAGTTTCTTACCAAAATTAACAGTAAAGTGAGACGAAAGTAGCCGGCCGAAGATTGACCAGTAGCCGGCTGTTTTGGCCGGCTACCGGCCCTTATTGACAGCACTGTTGCTGTGGGTTTTGTTGTGTTGTTGTTGTTGTTGTTGTTGTTGTTGTTGTTGTTGTTGTTGTTCAACAAAGTTTACCCCAATTATTATTCTGTTCACCCAGAAAGGTAAATATCCATGCGGGCCGCTTCAAGTGGTCCAAATTTTCTTGTTATAGTGAGATATTCTACAGGACCTCAAATGATAAGCTTGACCTATCAAGTCTAACTCGTTTTGCTTGATTTCTCCAGGTGTGTGGTCACAAGTGGGCAGATTTGTCCGAGCACGACTGGGGCGTGGCACTAATGACTGACTGCAAATACGGTTACTCAACTCACGCCAACGTCATGTACATCTCACTGTAAGTTGTCATGGTTACTCTTCATAGCTGCTTTTATTCAGTACAGCCACTCGACTGACCGAAGATAGAGTTGGAATACATGATACATAAAAGCAGTTTTGGGGTATTTACATACTAAAAATAGATGTAATCATTTGATTTATTGGCTATCAGAGTAGCTTCCTTTTCAATAAACTGTCTGGCACATCAGCGATTCTGTAAAAACGTTCCAAATGACAGGTCCTCTACATCGCAATCTGGTGGGAGGCCAAGCACAGTTCTCGGTACTGTTCTCAGCTCTCAATACCTGACGTGTGCAGCTAAGCACGCATGGACCGTTTAAGTCATACAGCTCATTTCTTACTGCTGCTGCATAGGTGGGATGGCAGCTATTTTACCCATCGATGGAGTTAGCGAAAAGTGTGTAAATAAACTGAGCTGCTGTTTTCACTTGTAACCTCTTGTAATATGCATCCTCCTCAGTTTTAGAAATTCATGACTGAGAAGCAGCGAACCATAGATAGGCTCATCGGGAGGTTCCACCCTCATAACTTGCTGACTTAGTCAGCTTTAAAGACTCGGTGATACTTTTGTTCGCATACGCTGTATATAAACAAAAACATCTTGATGTCCTTTCTTGACAGACTTCGCTCTCCCAAGGCCCCGGATGAGGAGGCAGATATGGGGTCACACGAGTTCTCATACGCAGTTCTTCCCCACTCAGGTAGAAATATAATTATTATTATTAGTGCGTGCCTTAGTCATGTGTCCTGTCGCAGTTCAGGGATGCGAAATTAATTTTAACCGCTGTCTACGAAGCTCAGCTGGCCTACTAGGCCAACTGTTTACCTGTTTACTTGTGTGACGGTGTCACAGTGGTAAAAAAAACAATTTATCATAGCTAAAAATGATACACGCGTTTAATTCCACAATTATTACAAATAAAACAAATAAAATCTTTTAATGTGCACTTTCAGTGCAAATAATCTTTTTAACGAGATGATACATGACTTTTGTTGATTGAAGCATATATGTTGTTTCTTGTTCTTTCCTAAGGTACTTTCCAAAGTGCAGGTGTCATTCAACATGCGTACAATTTCAACCAGCCTATTTCGGTCGTACCGGGCTGCGTTTCTAAAGGTGGGGAAAGATTTATTTTTCACCGTTATATATTTTTGCAAACTGCAGTTCTCTGTCCAAACTGAGGCACGGTTTCGTTCGGTAAAATTAAGAATTACTCGAATTTGCAAACCTTGATTGGTTTATGCCAGGCAAAGCCAGCCTTTGATGCTAACATGATTCCGAGAGTGTCTCAGCTTTCTGGACAAATCAATACATTTGATCCAAGACCAAATTTTTACTATATTGTCTTTAAATTCTCAAAAGAGTACAGTGGTCTCTCTTGGGAATTTAAAGACAACTTTACATGATCCTGAAGAATTGGCAAAATTGCCGGGAAGCCCAGACTCTTGTTAATTGTGAACATGAATAGTATTTGTCGTCAATTTCGTGTTTAGGGGAAAAACGCCATCGGAATATTGTCTCCAGAGATCGTCTGCAAAAAAATCAGTGCTTTGTTGTCAATATGTTGAATAATAAAACAATTATCCTGCTCAATCTTGCCGAAAATCCCCTAATATTAGTCAACTCGGCTTATGGCTTCGTCGGCTAAGTATCGTGCGATCTTCGGCGCGATTTCGCAGAATAGTTGTTGACTGTCTGGAGTTTGGGTAAGTAGTGCTTTTTGCATGCACGCTCTGATCGGCTACTGCTTCGGCGTATACTGATATCTCCAACGTGAATTATTCAGCTGGCTGTAAGCTGTCAAAGAGAGGCGAAGCGGGGAGGGGTGAGGGGTGAGGGAGGGGAATTGACGGGGAATTGAAATAAACTCGCTTTTTTGGGTCTGATGTTTATATATTTTGATGTCCTTGCAGACTTCAAAGGGAAGACTTTCTTTAGCGTGGATAACCCCGCAGTGATACTTGAGACGGTGAAAAAAGTATGTATGATATTACAACAACTGAACGTATACCTGAAGGAAATTAACGCTTCATGAAATTAGCGCGAACGTTAATTTTTCTTAACGTTAATCTCCGCGACCTTAATTTCCATTATTTTGCCCCTAATTCTCGACACACTTCAGAAAGCAATAGGCATTGTTTTATAAGGGTGGAGATCCGCCGGTGTCATGGACACAGTAAAGAACGCTCGAAGTGGCCAGATTTCTTCGCTTAACCTTTACGTTTAGCGACAATTTCACGAACATTGTTTGCATTTCGGATTTTTACACTTAGCTTAAAATAAATTTGTTCTTGTTTTCTCCACAAATTCTGTTTGTTTGTGTAAGTCGCGCTAATTTCCCTCATTTTGAAATTTTACAACCTCTTTTCTGGTTAATCCTTTATTGGAAAATATTTTTTCCTTCAATTCGCGTTAATTTCCTATAATAAGGTACTTGTCTATTTGTGTACAATCCTGACATTTTATTGTAAAAATTATAAGTAATCAGTTATTTGATCGTACTACTTTGCGTACACACTCTTCAAAAGTATTCAAAATAATCCAACTAATTTTCCTATGCAATCACATGATCACAATATAGAAATATAGTGGTTATTGATAAACTGTACTTGAATATGTCTATTTTTCACTGATCTCGGTAATGACCAATTCCAACAAGCGCGAGTGGCATAACTTTATTAAAAACAACCAAGAAATGTTTGCTAGATGTTGCGGATTTGATTTTGGAAGAACGACCAAAAGACGATTCCAGAGTGGCCGATCTTTCTTGGGCATGTTGTAATGGCTGATGTCCCTGAAATTAGTGACCAAAAATGCAGCACTCTTCAATATATCTGTCTTTTGATTTAGTCGACTGAAAACTAGAATTTGTCTCTAGTACAACTGCATTCTATTGTGGCATGAAATCGTTATCTTTTCGTCTCTGCAGGCCGAGTCCATTCCATCGGCAGCAGTCGTTCGACTTTATGAAGCATTCGGAAGCCACGCTCGCACCAGACTCTCTACTAGCCTCCCGGTCAAGAAAGTTACAAAGTGAGTCCTAATTGAGGTTTTGCATGCAGTGTATCTCTACTTAAAAATTAAAAAATAATAATAATAATTTTCTGCATGTACTAAACGAGGTAATAAAAAAATCGCGACACACCGTGGGCGATCATGCACAAGGAATGATTTATTTTAAAAAGCGTTTAGGGTTGATCAATTCTCTTTTTGCGTGTTTTTATTTCTCAAGGAAACCTCGACCAAAAAATTCCCTCAAAATTAAGAACACGTATTAATGTTAGGTAATACCCCTTTCTCTCTAAACATGAGCTTGAAACGCTTGTACCCAAATTTCCTTGGAAACCAACTGCACATTGGCGCCGTTTGTATTCTTCCCTTGAAGAGCATACAAATTGGAAAAATTAACATAGATGTTGAAAATAATACCTAGGGTTTCGTAACATCCAGTTTTACCTGGCCGAAAATGTTTTAAATCAATGGTTCAGCTCGCTGGTGTTTACTTTTAATCAATTTAAGTCTTTATTTTTCACATATTAATAATTTCACTCATTGTGTTTTTCTCTTTAAAATTACGGCTTGCTTGAAACTAATCTACGAAGGCTAACAATAATCAATTAAGGCAGCTTGTGCTCACAATCAAATGTGTTGATTGTCAATTTTGGTATTCTAATTCGTCTGGACAATTGAAAGTAATAGTAATAATAGTATTTAAACCAGGAGATTTTCACATCGAAGTGAAGGTCCTGGAAAAAGAAAGTTGATAGATGATTAAGATATGAACAATTAAGAGCAGAAAATATTGAGAGATAAAAGCTAACAAGTACGAGTTCTAAAATTCAATGATCAAAAATTGATTTAAAAGTTTGCGTTTAAAAATCATAATCGTATTTGCATTTCTAATCTCTAAATCTAAACTGTTCTAGTCATTAAGGATTGGTTCTAGTTCTATGGTACAGAATTGAGTCACTTATTACTCTTTTTTGTAGTATTGATAAGCTGATGTTCAATGTATAATAAATTCGGAAATCCTTCTTCGCAGCTTAAAAGGAAAACGCGGAAAAGACGTGTCATTTTAAACTGTATTTAAAGAATAAGTTATAATATTAGAATATTATGTGCATATAATTGAAAGCAGATCAATATTTCCGCCCCCGAAAATACTTGAAAGAATTACTTCGACCTTGTTGATCATTAGAGTTTTGGCTATCATTTATTTCAGTTAGCGATTCGCGCAAATTAACTCACCACTATAAATGACATTAATTGAACGAAACATATTCAAATTAAACCAGGATGTTATACTTTTTTAGAAGGTTTTTTCCAAAAATAACTATTTTACTCAGTGTTATTCAAAAAAAGTACCGTCCTTCATCTGTGTCATTATTCCTCAAGTCTCTCTGTTTAAAAAACTGTAGAAAAACCCTGTTTTACCGAAAACAAAATTGGAATATTTTGATCAGCGGAGCAGGTTTAGAGGTTAATAGTATAACGACAGTATCTACTTGAACGAAAGAAAATCAAGGTGTGCACGAAACCTGTTTATTTCCGTTTTGGGGGGTTACGTTTCAAAACGTGCAATGCTGAAGGTTTCTGTTTAGCTAGTAACTATTTGATTTCATATTGAATCCTTAAACGTAAGTTATGTGAAACAAGTAATTGAAAATGAATTCGTTCCTTAGGTAAGAGCTTAATTACACCTGCGCTACCCGCAGTTTTCAAACAATGCTTTTAATTAAAATTCTGTTCGAGCGCAAAAGGAACACAAGTTTAATTTTGTCTCACCAAGGAGACCGCATTAATAATACATCCATTGGCACATGAAACACTTTTGATTCAAACGTGTTTGCCGTATATATCGGTACTGTTGGATAATTGCTGCTATTTAGAACACCACTTATACGCGAGCGAAGTCATGGACGAAGAAACGAGTGGAGCGGGGAATCTTTCTGGTGTGGGCCAGCCAAACACAACCGTTTGTAATATGTCAAACCAGACAAGCTCCGCTGAGCTTTTTAACGGCGCAAACGATCACTCGTTTGGGAAGATCTACATCTTGACCACAACCAGTCTCTTTGGGGCCATTCTATTAACAAGCCTCGTGGGCAACAGCCTCGTGACTTTCACGATCATTCGACGCAAGAAAATGAGGACTCCGTGCAATTACTTTATTATGAATATTGCCTTGGCTGATATCGGTGTTGGCGCGATTGCCGCACCACTCCGTATCCTAGAAATGTACTTGTCGTGGCCGTTAGGCAAATTCATCTGCCACTTTCTGTGGCCCATTCAAGACGTGTTTGTGTGTGTATCGGTAATGACGCACACCACAATTGCTCTGGAAAGATACCGTGCGATAGTCATGCCTTTTAGGCCGAAAATATCTCTGCGCAAAACAAAAATCGCAATTGTCGTTATTTGGCTGGTATGTTATTGCGCCAGTGGCATTCCACAATCGTTTCTTCTTGAAGTAATCGAAGTCATGGGTTGGAAACACTGTGCTATACAATGGCCTTCTTCGCTGTTTCGTCTTTGTTACATTTTCTACTTAGTGCTCCTTTTTATTTTAACCCCGCTGATCGTGCAGACCTGGTGTTACGTGAAAGTTGTCCGCGTTCTAAATCGAAAACGCGAATTTTGCAAGTCGATGCGGATCGTGTCAAGAAAAGGAAGCGACGAGCGTAAAGCCCAACAGCAGCGCATGGTGCGTATGCTCTTAATAAGTCTAGCGGTGTTCCAAGTGTGTTATATTCCTCGCGGAATTTTGCTGCTGGTGCTGGAGTTCCATCCTCCGCCAATGACTTTTAACCAAGTTTTCGCTTATGTCGATTTGATTTCTTTAGTCCTGTACTACTGTAAACACATCGTTAACCCGGTGATTTTGTTTTCAATGAGTGCGGACTTCCGCAAAGCCTTGATGGCCAGTCTAAAGTGTAATTATACAGGACAAAAAGACTCGCTGTTTAGTCAGCAGCAGTACACGAATCAGCACTCATCCCAAGAGGCAACTGTGTAAAATATTAATAGTTTACTTCATAGAATGTTGTTCTCTTAACATTAACATGGAGACGAATTTACTCAGTGGTTAGCGCGGTGTTCAGAGCAAAATGTACCCGGGTTTGATTCCCGGATTTGGTGTCATATGCGGGCCATGTTTGATATTGCTTCTCTTTCTTCCTACGAGAGGATTTTCTCCGGGTACTCCGATTTCTCGTCTATTCTAAACCTATTTTTTCCAAATTCCAATTTGAGCCGGAATCATATCCGAGGGCCAGAGGTTTAAGTGTCACTCTTGTTAAACACACTCGATTTATTTATTTTTCATTTTTCTTGTCCTCAAACCACTTTTCAAAAAATGGAAACCTCGGTGAATTTGTACAAATCCATGCCGTTGGGTTAAATTTTTTGCTTTCGAGTAAGCGGGACATGACATAGTATAATATTTTAGTTTGCGAAAAACAGAAACTGCGAATGCGAATCAACCAACCTGAAATCAGGCGATGCTTTGATGCCATCATTATCTTATTAAGTCTCAATATGTGCTTAAAAGTAATTGCGTTTTTATAGTAAATTACATTTTAACAGTTCCGTGAACTGGATGCACTTCTTATAATCATAACTAAGTGATACGTCTTCAGAACTTTGTTGGAAGACCCGATAAAATATACCGGTGTTGGACTGACATGAAGGAGGCCTTTACGTTCACTTTTGTTTAGGCCTGCATATTCACTCTCATTTAAACAAATATTAAAAGGTATTAAACAATTAAGCAGTTCGGCAAAGGGATGGCGCATTCTTCATTTTACGTCTGCGGTGTAACGTGCAAATGTAATCACTTTTAGTAATTGCCGAGTAACGCATGTTAAGAATCTGGTAAAAACGAAATATCGCACCAGCGAAATAAGACGCAATTGTCGCATCTTTTAAACAACATTCTAGTGCGAAGATTAAACACATTTCAACAGTATTGACGCGTGTTGTTTACCGACGGTTAGACAGTAAAACAGTTGTATTTTTCGTTGGTGAGAAATCTCGAGCGAGCGACTAATGGTAGGGCACGCAAGGCTGGCGCGCGTGAATTCACGTTTTCGTTGCTTCGCTCCTTATGATTTCGCTCACTTAAGCGAAAAATGACAGTTGTTTAATCTCTTCAAGTTGATTGACAGCTGATGGTAAACAATAACCAGTGGCTGCATTCATGGCGCTTATCTTAGGATATATTAAATTTGGCCTATAAGTATGTTTGAATATACGAGCTTGTTTCTAGAATTAACATTTAGGATTCATCTTTGCGTAGGACAGCTTCATACATCCGATCCCAGTACAGGTCCATTTTCAGTACCGCAATAGCCTGCGTAGCAGTCGTTTCCGTTTCCTTCAAGCCAAGCGGGGTAAGCACGCGAGGGCATTGGGCAAAAAAGGAGCAAAACAAGTAGGAGCGGGACTACAAGGAATTCGTTTCTCTTTTCCGGAATTTCGTATTGTTTTCTTCTTATTGTTTTTTTCTAACTATTTTATTTATTTATTTATTTATTTATTTATTTATTTATTTATTTATTTATTTATTTATTTATTTATTTATTTATTTATTTATTTATTTATTTATTTATTTATTTATTTACTGACTTCAATATCTATTTATTGAGTGATTGATTGATTTCCCGACAAAAACTGTTCTTAAGGACGGTGCCTACTAATACTGAAGTATTTTTGCGCGGTTTATTACTATGCGGGAAAAGCAGATCTAAGCAAGGGCTATTGGAATCCACAAAGAAAAATAGGGGTAACAATATTAATGCATTTTTTTAGAGATAAATAAGCAACAATTATTCTAAAAAGCAGTAAAATACAAAGCAATGTATTGGTTTTTTTTTTTTTTTTTTTTTTTTTTTTTCAAAAGTGAAGCTTTATTATCTCTGAAAAATGCATGGTTACCCGTTATTTTCTTTTTGGGTACCAAAAGCACTTGCTAAGTTCTGCTTTCTCCGGATAGTTTTGAACCGCGCAAAAATATCCTTTTATTAGTAGGCACCCCCCATACGAAACCCGAGTACAGTATCTCGAGATGCGCAGAACGTATGCGCAGTAACAAAAGTAGGCACCGTCCTTAAGTTTGGCTCCTGGCAAGTCTAAACGAACAGGGATATCGCGCAGAAATCGCACGGAAACCGCAGCTGCTTTACACGTTTCGCAGCCTTGCGCGAGAAAAATTGCAATGAAGCGCGATAAAAATTGCATGAAAAGTTGCATGTGTAAACACCAAATTAAGGGAGCTTAAGACTGTGCGCAGACGTGCTTCTCTTGGCTTCTCAGTGTTTCCCATGCCGTTCATTCGTGCAAGTTTTGTTCCAGCTGAGGTACAGTATTTTATCCGTAACATGGCATCATGCGAGTTCTGCAGGGGATCCAAACTGTACCAGTGTTTCATTTCCGTGCAATTTTGTAGCGTACAATGTGAGCATAGGCTAAGTTGTGTTGAATTAATGCGAAACAGATAACATTAATTAACGTTTCCCTCAATGAATGACTGAAAATCACACGAGTGATCACGGCAAATTTATACACCTTAAATTCAGTTTCTTTAATTAACAACAACGGATCGAATCAAAAAGAACTGGACTTTAAAAAACAAAACAGAACCAACCAGATCGTTCAAAATGTTAGGCAATGCATAAAGACAAGATCTTGAAGAGGACTTTTGACTGCGTGTGTGGTGCTGGCTGATTTCTATCCTAACTAGCTGATAATTTTTCTTTTCCTTTTCGAAATAATACCAGGAATAATGGAAATAAGTGGCGCGGAAGTTAGCGCTCTACTTTTTTAGAGTCGCTCAAATTAATGCTCCGTGCAAACATATTGACATATCAAACAAAGAGGTTTCGTTTTCAGGATCGAAAATTTATGTTCAAGTACAAACTTTCGATTCCCTCACGGAATCTTGACAAAGATTCCGTGAGGGAATCCAGATGATAAAGGCAAGCAAATGTGGTTCAAAATAATAAATAAATGTTGGTATCGAAATAAAAATATGAAATACCTTTAACTGAAAATATCATGTATATCTAATTGCTGAGGTACAAGTACGCACAATTATACATATAATACGCTTGTAGTTGTGTCGAGAAAGTATCTCGGAGAGCGGGAAACAACTGTAAAGTTCGTGCAAGGTGTTGCAAAATTAAATGAACCAGGGCCGTAGCCAGAAAAAAATAATGACTGAGGCAATATCCATGGTTGAATTTCCCGCCTAGCTGTTTAGGGTCTTAAATATGATGGCTACGTTTAAACAAAACACTGGGATGAAAGCTTATTTGACAAAAATTCCGCTAAAAGGCCTAAAGGACATATAGATCTAGAGACATAGGTGTTTTGGCGGGGGAAGGGGGATGGGGAGCTATTTAAATGCTACTTTAGGGGCTCTGTGTTCTTGTATGCGACTTTTCAATGTGTTTGTTGGTGGTTTGTTTCTATATGAAGACCTTAGATAACAACGACCTAAACCAGGTTCGGCTGACCAGCGGTTTCGGGAAAAGTAGGGTCTCGCAGGCTCATAAAACCTGGTCTCGGACGTTCTCGTTTCTAACAGGCAACGAATTTAGCTGTTAAATGCCAGCGTGATTCACCTGTTCCCACTAGCATCCCATCGCTGTAGAACCTCGAGCGGGTCCACAGGGATTTCGCTGTGGACTCGCTTGGGCTAATGCAAGGCCATTCAACCTGTGCTAAAATACTGAATGTGACTGGGCTGAAAGCCTGCCCTTAGCAGTTACACCCGACATTAAATTTTATGCAACTCACTCCAGGTCTTCAACTTGCGGAGAGCGCTAAAGCTGCGCTCGCACGAACAGCTTCCTGCACTTAGTCGCGCTGTCGCCTGTCCGCTTTCGGCCTCTACAACTTCTTTCCCACCATCTCCGGTGGCTTCTTCACTGACATCACCATCTTTACTAGATGGTCAAAGTTGCTTAGCTAAATAATGTCAAAACAAGCTTAAATTTTGTTTCGATTATTGAGAAGAACTGAAAGCATGTTATGAGAGCATCTACTTACCGCTTTCTTTGAAAAAAGCTGTTGATTAGATAGAACGTTCCCTGCTAGCAGAGGTCTCTGACAGCAGAGACCTCTGCTAGCACGGAAATAGAACGCTGCATTTTGATAGATTTTCCTCACTCAGATCAGAGAAGACAGAAAACTCGAGAAATGACGTCAAAACACATGAAAAAAGAGACAGTTTTCTTTAGCAAGTCGCTGCCTGGTTAGCATGAATTTTTTGCTTAATTTTTCTCATCTGTAATTCAGGCCACTGCCTGATTCGCGTTATCATTAAACATAATACCATGTTGCGTTAACATTTTTTTTATATATATATTTATTTAACTGTTGTCAATTTATTTGCTGCTAGTGCCTTTCTTTCTCCTTTAAAAAAAATCTTACTTTCCCCGAAAAAAAAAAAAAAACAATGACTGAGGCAAGTGCCTCGGTTTGCCTCATACTGGCTACGGCCCTGTGAACTGAACTCGTTGTAAAAAAAATGAACTTTTCCTTTGTAGGTGCAATCTTCTGGAGACCTCGGATGAAGATGGTGACGTCACGTGGTCGTCTGGTCACGTGGAACTTAGTTTACGGCCTTTTCAAATAACTACACTGTTATTTTACTTTTAACACCAGGTAATGCTCAGTTAGAGAGAAAAATACAATTATAGTTTTATGTAATGTTAGGAATAGTTTCCCTGTACAGCCTTTAGAACAGGTTAGGAATAGTCACCCGTATTCAGTAGCAGGCGCTTAGGTAATAATAGACCTTAAAATTTAAGTAGCTCAAATAACTGCGAGGCTGATCGGACTGCGTAGAAAACTTAACACGACAGCGACCTGATAGAGACCAAACCGAGAATCAAAAAATGCAACCGTGGACGGCTGTTTCGAGCTGGTTGGCTCTCGTCAGCACGGTGAAGCACAGCAAAACCTGCAGCATTTTTGTTTGCGGTTCCTTGCATTTTAGTCCTTAAAATTAAGCAGGGCCGATGATAACTCTCAGTGAAAAAGTTTGAAAATGTAACTTAAAAATTAAATTCGCGTTGAATACGTTCCAACGCATTTAGTCCTGCCGTGTGATGGAGCCGCAGTACACAGAAGCTAACGTCCTTAGGGCGGCTGTAAAGTTCTAAAAAAAAGGAAATTAATCATCATGAGTTCACGTTCTTCACAGAACCTCAGATTTCGTCATTTCACGTTGCTGGTTTTCAGAGGACGGTAGGAAATGTACCGCAGCGTATATCGCACGTAAAGTCATAGGAGCCACTGTTTGGCTAATTGAAACGACTGTCGTCGTCGTCGTTGTCGCTGCTTAAGGCCCCTAAAGGCCCGTTTAAACGGTTTCAACATTTGACCAACATTCGTTCAACAAAAGTTGTACGGATGTTGGGCGAATGTTGGATGAACGGAGTGTTCAAACGGTTCCAACGCAATTCAACATTTTAAACATTTTGAATCAAGTTTAAACCAATTTAAACTTGATTCAACACGCTTTCAACAAGCTTTCAACATTTTTTTTACACTTTCAACAATGTTGAACGACCTGTTCAAACGCTACCGACATTTGGTTGAGCAATAGGACACGATATTGCAATGGACAAATCTACCCCTCCTCCGTCCCTCAAATCTCAGACACAAGCATCATTTTCGTCAATATTGAATTAGTTTTCCTGAATGTAAGTCCAGCTAATGTTACGTTATTAATGGTTTTCTGTTTTATGCTGTTTTAAGACTGTTTAGTCTATGTAGCGGTTTGAGGGATTTTGTTATTGTCAAACGGAATCAATCTTCTTCAACGATATCACCTTAATCGCACAAAAGTAACCCCAGTTAACGAATATTATAGCCAAGGGCGTATAGTAGTACATATTCTGAATTTTACTCTCTTTAATTTCTTAAGGTGTTCAGTTTAGGGGGTTTGTGACCTAAGATAATCGAATATTTTCGGTTATACAAACGGATGCAAAGTTATGACCCAATCACTCCAATATTGGTGCGTGTTTAGGCAAAGAAATTCTCTCCAAATAAAAATGTGACCTTTTAATTTTGTCAAGGCGCTATTGTACCCCCAGTCCGGCTTACTTATTCCAGTGATGACCTTATCCAGCGGTGATTTTGACGCGTTGAAAATCAAGGAAGTACTAGAATTGTAGGTATTTTGTCTTTAGGCATTTACTTGAAATCTATACCCATTTTCAGACCAAAACTGTATTCAAAACCCATACTCCCCCGGTTTAGGGGGAGGGGGAGGTTGGGGATTGTACATCACAGTTAATTTAAACAGTTAAGACTCTTCTAAAGGCACACCGTCGTGGAGGGTATGGATTTTAAGCAGTATAATCGGAAATAGCGTATACCAATATCAAAGAGTTTTGCCGAAGGACGGGGTATCCATTACCAGGAAACTGATTAGCAGTACTAGTATGAGGTATTTAGTTAAATTCTTAAACGTCTGGATAGGAATTGGAAAGTAGCAGGTCTAGGATAGGGTAGAGTTTCAAGTTATGTCCGATCTACCCGAGAATAGGGTTACAAAGTACATACATGGTTTGGTGTTGGGTAAGGGTTCTGGAGTAATTACTGAACATTTGAATGCAAAGGACCACACACTGACGCACGAATGAACTGTCAATCGGTTTGGATTTTGAGTCCCAGCAGAACATCCCCACCCCTGAGAAATTCACAGTATACTGACCCCACCACTGAAGCAGTCAAGACGGATTAACACTGGCTTATGAAAATTAGTTGCGGGAGAGCAACAGGAAATTATTCATTCCGTTGGTAACTCAAAGCTGTTTGCTGGCAATTGCGAACAGTGATAATTATTGGATAAACTCGATTCCAAGCCTGGGGGCAGTTCTTTATTTGTGTCTTCATGGTGATGTGTCGCTGGGTAGGATGAGAGTAGTTTTCAAAATCAAGTCTTCTCTCTTAAAATGGGGATAGTATTTTCCTATCTTTGTGTTTCTCTTTCTACTAGCAGCAGACTAATAAGGAACCTGGGGCTCCCATACAAGGCTATTGTTGGACTAACAATAGTCTATTGAGATACATCTCAACTTATGAGAGCCTCGTGGATCTGACCCCTGGCCTCCATTGATTCGATGAAAAGACCATTCCATTTTATTGGATTATCTTCAAGTGCAGGATATGGATGCACGAACCGTGTATTATATGCACCACCTGTTCAAAAGGCGGATAATTTTATCGACTGGATAGTTCGCTATCTGGCAGATAAAATGTGTGCAAGATTTTCCCGACAGACCTGTAATTTGTGAATAGAGGAGAAGCGTAAGTCAAATTTAAGAATACGATTGTGTGTAAAACTTGCCAAAAGCATTGGTTGGAGTACATTTACTCCGCTGGATAGCGACTTATCCAGTGGATAAAGTTATCCGCTCTTTGAACAACTGGGGCCTGATTTCCGAACTTTATCTATAAACGTATTGTGCAGCTGAATCAATTTGTGGGCTCTAGTTTGACTTTCTTTATCAAGTGTAATTAATATTTTGGGTTTTTGTAGATGCTGTTGATGGCTAGCTAGGTATCCCAAATGATCTTTACCCTTCCCTGGCGCGTTTTAAAATAAAGTTATTGATCGATTGATTGATTTGATCATAAACGGAAATTCGCTTTGCCGCAGTGCTTTCTACATTGCTTTAGCACAAGCTTTATCTTTTCTACTGAGCCCAGTTTCATATTGGGCCCTAAAAAACCGGAAGTGGCGCTACCTTTTTTGCGTTTGACCGCTATCTAGATATCGCCAGGCTCAAAGACACGTGGCTTTCCTGCAGACCACAGCCGAATTTTGTTACCCTACATGGCCTCATGGGCGGTGCTACTTTTTCGATCGGTAAAAAATACTAAAATTTGTAGACTTGCGAGATTGGGTGGAAAAAGTGCTTTCTGTGGAATTGGAAAGTACAACTGTTCGACTTTTTTCAGAATATTTTTAAAATTTACATGATTGCGAACGAGCTGTTTATCCCATTGCCATGGCAGCGGAAGTAGCATTTCTTCCTTTTTATCCCTTTATGAAACTTTTTTTTTTTTTACCACAAAGTCTACAGTACAACGCTAGGATATCAGTCAATTTCGGCAGCGCCCATTCCCCCCCCCCCCCCTTCCCCGCGCCCGGGCATTAGTGGGGCATTTGCCAATATTGTCCGTCCTTGGGTCTACCCATTTGACGGCCTGGTGACAACACTGTTCAATTCCTTCGATAAGTTCATCAGTAAAGACAAACGTTTTTTATAAAAATCCTTGATTAACTACGAATGCTTGGATTTGATGAGGTAATTTGACCACCGTAAGGAGATCCGAGTAATGACGTTTCGAGCGTTGGCGACGCCGTTAGCCGTTCGAGTCGCTCCGACGAAGGGCTAACACGGCTCGACACGTCAGCACTCGAATCTCTTTACGGTAGCCAATTTACCTTGTTACAATCCCAGGATTGCAACCACCGACACGGCACCAAGTTTCTTCATTTTCCTGTTCATTTGTCTTGACGATTGGGGAGGACGTAAATGATATGGGAGATCCACAGAACGAACTTTCAATTCCATAGTATCAGGAGAAAGATAGCCTGCGTGGCAGGCGCTAGAAAGGGAAAGGGAGAGGGGAAAATTGGGCGCGCGAGAAACTTGCTCCGCACGCCCAATTTCCCCCTCTCCCTTTCTCTTTCTAGCGCCTGCCACGCAGGCTAGGAGAAAGAGGACTTTACTGCGACACCGCAGTTTGGCGTGAATGAAAAACGAGGAATTCGACGTCGTTTTTCACTGCACCCGTGGGGCATTTACCAGTTGTTTCCCAAAAATACTAATGTCCGTCGAGAGGAGGATGTGCACTCCTGGAATTGACTGATGCATAACTTTAAAATATTTTTTTCTCAAAATGGCCTTTTTACGCCTTTGAGAAAAGATTTCTCAAGGAGGATTTATTTCATTGTCAGCATGAGGCTAAGGCTGGCCTCCTGAATGTAATGTGCGGATAAGCGAATGATTTTCCCATATGGTACATGTGCTTACGGTTATGCAGTCAGAAATCACATCTGGGGTTGTCGGTGTTAGCAGTTACCATTGCACGTATTTTCACCATGTCAGAAATTTATTCGCTTTTGATGAAACAACAAACAACCTATCTTCATTAAAACAACGTGGAAAAACATTCGCTTTCGTCACATTTAGCAGGGATTATATTTTCTTAAGAACCTTGATTGCACACAGCACGACGAGTATCAACTTGCAATGAGCTTTTGGAACCTAAAACGGTTTGTGGGTCATTTTTCGGATAGACCGTGATTTAATTTGCGCTTTATTTCCGCCGCGCAGGAACACGCGGTAATTTGTTCTTTCAGAGCAAATTACGTAATTTTCCGGTACTCTTTTCTGTCTTTTCTGAGACCACATTCACGAAACCCTCGTTAGTTAATATACATCTTAAGTATTGTTTCGTAATAGTAGACTATTGTTATAATTTGTGTCACAATATACTTCTGTCAAGAAACAATATTAAGGGCACATCTAATTAACTTAGGATTGCTTCGTAAATCCAGTCCCTGGTTTCTAGAATCCACACCCGTTTCTGTAAAATCCATACCCGTTTGAGACTTTCAGACCAAAACGACCCAAAACCATACTTTTTTTCGCTGCACTTACCTGAATAGTTTATATAGAGGAGTACCACCCCCTCCCCCCCCCCCCCTTATCACCCCGCTAGGTTGGTCTTTGTATGTCGTGTCAGATTCCTTAGACACCAAGTTGTCTCTCTCAAACTACGGGGTGACGCACGACCATCGGACCGCGATGGACGAGAATCTTGTGAAAAGGGAAAGTGGTAATATTGATAAAGTTGCTCCATCTTAGCTTCCACTCGCTCCTTCTCCCCTCTCCGCTCCTCCTCTTCCTCGAGAGCTTCCTCGCAGGCTTAGCTTCCACCAGTGTACCGCAATACAGAAGATCGCGGCCATCCGTTGATTCATATTCTCCTGCCTTTACTGCACTGTGGGCCAAGTACAGATCAACTTTCAGCCGTGAATTGTTACAACCGGACTAATGGAAAATGGTTTTTGCTAAACCCCTCCATGAGAGTACTAACAAGACACAAACGGTGTAATAACGTGATAATCAAGAATACTTCGTTTTCACCGTCTGAGCGAATCACCTAAACCTCGAAACGTCAGCTCTTCAGTGAGCCCATTTATACTTGCATTATAGTAATTTATTTTTCTTACATTCT
Organism: Pavona decussata; assembly: GCF_977016875.1. NCBI lineage: Eukaryota > Metazoa > Cnidaria > Anthozoa > Scleractinia > Agariciidae > Pavona > Pavona decussata. The sequence continues at coordinate 3,264,234 of NW_028145758.1, read as the reverse complement.
GCCGAGGATATAAGTGTCTTGGCGGGCGGATCACCAGAATGGAAATAAATATGCATCTTTGCAAAAAATCTCGCCTATTTTTTTCGTAAGATATTCCGTTGGACATTTAAAGACATCGCAAAAAAACTTAACTTGCGTGACAGGCGTTTATCAAGCCAAGCGCGATTGATCCCTAATAACCCCCCCCCCCCCCGCCCCCCATCCCCCATGACACATCCTTAAGTTTTTTTTCTTTTCCGTCTGCCAACCGAGACAAGACAAAATCAAATCACGTACATGGTGAATACATGAGATGACCTCACCCACACGAGGCCGGCTCAATCTGAACAACGAACAATAGTCAATATGGCCGTGGTCAGATATCGTGTCTTGTTTTGCCCAGAGGGTTTGCAGCTAGTTGCTGAAAATTTGTTAATTTTTTTCAAATTAATTCCATATGTTATATTTTTAGAAAATCGAAGTGCTCGTCAATTAAAAATGCCTAGCGAACCCAAAGTTCATCGCTCCTAACCACAGCTTACGTTAATTCCTCAATGCCAATATTATGAAAACAAGGAAAGTTTTTCTTTTTCTCCTGACCGTGATAACTAGAAATGGAACTTAGTAATCAGGTGACATCAACGTGTTGTCGATTGTTATCGCATACACATGTGGCCGGCTTAGCCAAACTCGCTTCTAACGCAAGTTTTCTTACTTCTCGGGCTCAATCAATCAGTATACAGTACTGACCTATGACAAGTCACTAAGACTGATATTGAAGACATATATGAGCATTTAAAGACTGTTGAATCAGTTGCTGCTGTGAGCTTCCCCTTGAGAGAGGAGACAGAGGACGACAGGAAAAAAGCGTATCAAGTTCATTTTTGTGAAAATCTATATCTAAAAACACAGTTCGGTGAAAGTCTGACTTGTGAATCATCACTGTCGCAACCAAGCCTGTCAACCTCCAGAAGCGAAGATGGGAGAATCAACGACTTCAACATCCGCGCAAAATTTCTCGGCCTCTATCGTCAGCCCAACGTACGCGAACTCAGGACCAACAACACCGCCTGATCTTGGTGATCTAGAGCATTATGAGCAAGCTTACAAAATCACGGTCACCATACTCTTCTCAGCTGTGACATTTTTTGGCGTGTTCCTCAACTCCATCATCGTTTTCACCGTGTATCGTTGTCCAGAGATGCGGACACCTTGCAATCTTCTAATCGTAAACATAGCAGTTAGCGACCTGGCAGTGGCATCCCTAGCTGCACCTCTACGAATCATCGAAGTGTTTGTCGGCTGGCCATTCGGTGAATTCTTGTGCCGTCTGCTCGCCCCGATGCAAGATTTATTCGTAACAGTATCAGTTGTTACGCACACAACGATCGCGTTGGAGAGGTTTCGCGCAATCGTGCGGCCTTTAAAAACACGATTGTCACTACGCCATACCAAGTTTGTAATATTTGCAATATGGCCAGCTTGCTACATCACTGCATCCCTTCCAATCGCCCCTATCTTGAAGGTCTTGAAGGTGGAAGAAAATAACGGAATGCATGTGTGTTCAATAGAATGGCCCTTCGAGTTGTATCGTCCAATATATCAAGTCTACCTAGTGATCCTCTTTATTGTTATTCCCCTTTTCATACAAACTATGTCTTATTTCAAGATCTTAAAAACGCTTCAAGCAAGACTGGTTCCACTATGTGCCCTTCAGGTGAACCGAATGTTATCTCGAGCGATACAGTACCGCAAGCGTCGGCGCCTCATCAAGACCTTGGCTATTCTGGTGTTTACTTTTCAATTATGTTTTATTCCTCGCGGAGTGATGATGCTGGTGTACGAATTTGGCCGCAATTTAAACAGGACTGTGTTCTTGTACATGGATCTTTTTGTGCTAATTTTATTCTACTTGAAGCATGTTATGAATCCTATTATTCTGTTCGCCATAAGCACTGAGTTTCGCCGTTCAAACTGTCTACATATTATCTGTCACTGATACATGTAAAGTGTGGGGCCAATGTCTTCTAAAACACTTCGGCTGTTGACCTGAGGTAGTGGCTCGGAGCTCTAAAAACACACTTAAGTTTAACCTCCTAATTACGGCAGGGGTATTTTGCAGAAAACCGCATGTCAAATGTGTGCCCAAACAACAGCTAAAAGTTAACCGTCTGTATAATCAGATATCATTGCTTAACCCTAAATATTACATAGATGAGTGTAGAAATGTTGCTTTCGGCGTTCTGCGAAATACCCCTTTCAAAATACTGCTATGCTTCAGCGTCCTGTGTAGATAACTGTGGAAAACCTTTTAGCTTTCTCTAGGACAAACGTAATGTGAATCTTCATTTAAAATTCACAGAAGATTCCCGATAAGAAAGCAATTAATACTTCAATTATCTAAATTTCTACCATTTTTTTGAAAAAGGAAAACGGGTCAAGAGCAAGTAAATAAAGCTTTGTAGGTGACGTCTGACAAATGAGCTAATGGCCCGATTATCTTCCTTTCTTTTCATTATTTTTCCTAGATAAAGTGTCACGTTGGAGGAAGTGATCAGAACTTCGGTTTCTATTCTTCTATGAAAAGTATGTTTCGGTATTAATGTTATCTAGCTAGCATTAATTACAAAAACGATGTAATTTATGGGGCGGTAACATAGGGGCTTTATTAAATTACACTGATATCTCAGCTCTGTGCACGGAAAATCGATTTATCACTTTACGTGCTCAGCAAGATTAGCCTGGTAAATCTTTCCTTGCTTTAAAAAGGTTTTCATCATTATAAGACTAAGCCGTTTATAACTTTCACTGATTTGCACGTTTTAAAAATTACGACGAAAGCGTACTCCGGATACTGAACGAATTAAGTAAAGTGCTTTAGGTTTTGGCCGCTTCCGTTCAGACTAACAAGGAGATAGAATTCTTGTAATAATTTACGTAATAAAAATATTTTGTTTGACCTTGACGCTGAAGGCTAAACCGATGAAATGTTAGGTACAATATTACCAATTTTTCTTTTTTTTTTTAGCAGCGTTCTTCTTGCATCTTTAAAAAAACGAAGATTTATTTCAGTATGACGTTGAAACGAAAATTCTAGCTTTAGAACCCTGCTAGGGTGATAGCATGGATTGTAGACCAGGAGGTCTGCATGTGTCTTAATAACAACAAAACCTCACGCCATCTGGAGATAAATATTGGTTTTTAAAATCGACAGTAAAACATTTTAACTATGTTGGTAGCAGTATTGGCAATATAATATGGGGCGAGCGAGGGGCAGGGGGAGCTGAAATTTAGCTAACAAATGTTGAACCTTCAAATTATTTTCCTTTTTTATCATTTGTCTCAACACAACCTCGTTCCCAGGTAGACCCTGCGAACGAGGTTGCACAAAACAGTGCATATTCCTTATGCGAGCCGCGATATTGAATGTATCGAACAGTCAAATCTCTTCTCATTGTGTTCTGAAAAGCATGTGAAACTTTTGCAAAGCTGGTACAACGTGTCAACATACACCTCAGTACCGAACCCCGTTTTCTCGGTCCGTACTATAAGTTACTGACCGAGTTTTTTCCTGTTGATTTATGGCCCAAGCTCTCCGCGGCGCCGTAAATCAACAAGAAAAAACGAGCATCCGTAACTTACAGTACGGACCGAGAAAACGAGGTTAGTAAGATATTTATTATACCTCTGAGGTTAGTCAGGCGAACTAGTTGAAGTTTAGCGGGTCGTACAGTGAAATACGGCCCGCAAAATTGACCAATCACACCGCGCGTACTAACTAAGGAAAATCATAAATTTTAAAACAATATTTCGGCTGGCCAGACCAGCCCTCTTCAGGTTTAATTTGAGATGTTACTAAGTTCAAACCTGAAGAAGGCCATCCGAAATATTGTTTTGAAACTATCAACATGTTGTATCGGCTTTGCAATAGTATTTGGACTTCTTGTATTTTATTTTATTTTAATCAAGTTTAGCCGATTAGACTTGATCTCTCCAGTTCTTAACCGTGACTGTACAGTTAAGAAATTAAACGCTTTGTTGTGGTAAAAAATGTCTGCTTTTGTCTTTGTAGCTATAAAACATGTGCCCGTAGCGTTTTTGTGAGAACCCGGATAATACGGACACTTTGGCATGTCCCCTTGGGGTTCCGACTGTATTTTCACTGGACCCTGATAACCTGCAGCTGCATTGTTTTTTAGGGCTGGGAACATTGTTCTGCTCTTCGTTCTTTTGTCCTCTCGACCGACCATATAAGACGTTGCCAAACGGTGCAGATGGCCCCGGTTGGCAAGGCTGATTTGGTTATGTTTGAGACTGACCCTGTGGCAAGAGACCTTACAATTAAAACAGTTACTGAATAATAGATAACATAAATACATAAACAAAAGATATATGACAAAAACGTTACAATTCGAATTTCAAACAATTTGTTGCTGATTAGATCTTTTACTACAGGATCCGGTACCGTTTATTTTGTCGCGGTGGTCCTTGCAAACACAGTTAATGACTGGTTTTTACTGGATAAAGAGTAAAAATTGAATCTAATATCATAGATATAATCGTAGATGTAATCACTTCACCGTTTGGCCACTTTGAGGTTGACCAGGGAACTGGGTCAAGTTGCAAATTTTATCCAATTCACTACCATATAAAAGACCACTTTAAAATTAGTCATTTGACCAAGTTTGGTGCTGTTTAGTTGAATAACAATTAAGTTATGGACCATGAAGCAGGGTTCCAAATCCATACAAATGTCTCTAATTTTGAAACGGCCTCCCTCAAAACCATATAAACTTTCAAAATTTTTCTCATTTCTGTGATATACTTGAAAATTGATTAACATCGTTATTTTCAACTCATTTTCTTCGAAGTAGAAGTTATATAAAAGGATTTTACAGGGGTAACAAACATGAGCAGCTTTTGAAGAATATTTTTGCTTTGAGGGGGCGCCGCACCGTCACAAAATTAGAGACGTTTGTATGGATTTGGATCATTGTCTCAAGGTCCATAACGTGGTTGTTCTTCAACTGAACTGTACCAAACCTGGTCAAATGACTAATCTTTACGTTATCTTTTATGTGATTCTACCAATTTATAAATTGGATACAATTTACAACTCGACCCAGTCCCGTGCTCAACCTCAAAGTGGCCTATATACAATTCAAGTTACTGATATACATTTGTGTTCGCCGTTTTATAATACCTGCGGTGAATCAAACGATCCGGCAGTAACTAGAGCTATACAATTTTTGCTTTGAAGATGGCAAAAGCTTTGCAACTTTTCCTTTGAAGATGGCGAGAGAAACCTCAAAAACAGGTGTCTGTTATCTAGCCAGAAAAGTATCGCCTAAAATTAAGTCCAGTTTAAAGTTCCTAGGTGTGTAAACTAACAGGTTACCTATGAGTATTTAATGAGCGGGTCGAGCCGTTTAATTAAAGGCATATAAAGGACACCGATGATTTCAGAGGGGGACTCGTTAAGGAAAATAAATTAACTTGCGGTGAATCATTTACAAAAGTAACACTTCTGAAAGCTGAACGTTAATTACGCTCATTCAGGTAGTTTGAAGTTGTTACCGGAATAAGTGCTGTCGGCTTTTTCCATGAGCATGTTTTATTATTTTTTGAAAAACATTGAAAAGTCCGAAAAACGGAAATACTATGTAATCTACATTGACAATTTCCCGAAAGCTCAAAGAAAGCAAAACGTTGGAAATCCACTAGGGGCGTTTCTAAAGTTAAGAGCTAAATGGCACAATAAAACCCTTTGAAAATTAAACATTAATAACCCGAAGACAGAAAGAATATGATAAAAAAGTTAAAAAAACGAATAATTAATGGTAAAGTCAAGAAATGCCGAAATAACGACTGGTCTCTCTGTGATAATCAAGCCACAACATAACAATGGCACGATCCGGCAACTTCGTTCCCAGGGCTTTTGAACACGGCCGAAAAGCCCTGGGAGAGAGGTTCCGATCGAGGTTGTGTTTATTATGTACACTAAATGCGGACTTCAAAAGAACTGGGAAATCTGATGCATTTGATTTCTTTCGTCTGGAAGGCTAATGCCGAGAGGTTTTGAGACACTGCGTACTGTAAGTGAGTTCGCTTACGTGTTGCATTGTTTTATTTTGCATTCGAGTGTTAGTACTACTGTCCATGCTACCTGTGGTAGTCAAGCAACACGTCCTTGCCAGTTTTAGATTGCTAGACTAGTTTAAAACAGCTAATTAAATTGTTCATTTAGCTCCTATTTGCAAAGTACTGACAGCCCTCTATTACCTGTTGTCTGGCAGTCCTGGCACAATAATGATTGTAAAATTTCTTTGAACTTGTGAACTTTCATGGCCCAGTTGCTCGAAGCATGGTTAGCGCTAACACGGGTTAAATACCATGAAAACCTATAGGTTTTTTAAAATACCTCTTAACCAATGGTTAGCACTAACCATGCTTCGAGAAACTCAGCCCTGAACAGCAAAATCTCTTCGGAAATTGTGATTATACTTTATGTGGATTTTCCCATTTAAATTTTTTTTTTCTTTATTGGTAGCACACCCGAAATGCTAAAGGCACATTTTGTGTCCGTGAGGTTTAGGTTCCCAGTTGCATCCGTGACTAAGAACCACTAAACTAAAGAACCTTTCGATTCTGATTTATGTAGTCGGCTACTTTCTGTACCACCCATGCAGTAAAGAGTCGGAGCATGATAGGCAATCATATAGTGAAGCTGGACTTGTATCTTCCGATAATCACACATTATATAAGTAAATGTCCTGAAGCTAGCAAACTGTTACGGGACAGATTTTAGGAATACAAGGATAGGCGTCCAACTTGTTTTATTCGTCGTTCTCATAAAGCTCAGGGTTAAGTGATCAACGGTTTACAAGCAGTACTATTTATGTTAAACGCTAAGATTAATTGGTTTTTCCTAAAGATAAACGTTACTTTTATGCGAAAAGTAGGTGTCTTCAGCTGCTATGAGCCGGAAAGCGAAGAGAATAAGAAATTAGGTAAGATTTCTTTGTTTGTGCAAAAATTTGGAAAACTGAAGATATCTGAAAGTCTGAATTCCAATACAGCAATTCAAATCGTTAGCCTTGAAAGTAACCAAGTTTTACTAAAATCCTGTCGAAATAGATTTTAGTGTAAGGCTAAAAGAAGAGTAAAAATTTAACTGAAAACGATTGAGTTGGCAACAAAAAACCTAGAGGTGTTAAAGTGTGCGAGCGAAGTTGGATTTTAATGAGGTTCGGTAAGCTCGGCTTCAAGGTGCGAGCGAGCAGGAGCCTAAAACAAACGTTCATTAAAGATTCCAATTTCACAGCTGAAAACACCTTCTAAAGGAAGTATAATAACTTCTTTACAACAAGTTTCGCTTCACTTATGTCAAGAGTAAAGGGAATTTTCAGCGTTTTCCTACAAGAGTCGACGGAGTTTTCCAGCCAAATTCCTCTCATACGTTTCCATGCAACAAAAAGAAATGGATAAATATTTAAAATGAATACAAAGTTCTCAATGACAAAAATGTAAATAAGTAAACAAAGACAGGTGATAGCAAAAGGAGGCCCATAAAAAGTCGCCGCCTTGCTCTTCACAATTGAAAGTAACATCGGTCCTGTCGCCTTTCACCTCTGCAAACAAAAGAACTTTGAGATAATAGTAATTCTTGAATAAATAGTAAGTATTATTTTTTTACTAAATTTTTTTTTTACTAAATAGTAATTATTTCCCAAACAGCCAAATCGAAAAACACAGCTATCCCATGCAATAGCAGCTACAACAAAACGAATACAAAAATTACACCACTAAAACTGAACAATCCATAAAACAGGGAATATGCAGTTCGTTACAAAACTATATATGCTAAAGACGGCCCGATTTCAAGCTGCTATTAGCTTCTTGTTGTTTGATACCAAATATAATCTGAGCAGACGATGAATCACCAGTTACGAAATGGGTTATCAAGCGGATATTCGATCGAGAACTTCATATTTCTTATATTAAGCGTGCCAACTTTTTTTCTGTTTTGTTTTTATTTATGTCTTTATTTCATGCTCTTTGCCTGCTCATAATTTTATGTGATTGCTGATAAAAATGTAAGCTGCGTTCTTGCTTTTATTTCTTTTTTAACTTATTTATTTATTTAATTTCAGTTTTTACGGCGCACTGGTCACTCACAATAGCTGGCTCAAAAACAAAAGGGTAATTTCTGCCAAAAAATTATAAATAGTAAGGCAATCGCAAGGAAAGCCTGTTTTTATTGTCACTTTTATAATCTTTTCATTAAACGTCGAACCGGACAGAGATCAATGTAGGATAACATCTTCTTCTCCTTTCAAGTCACTTCCAGTTATTTCTAGTCCATGTGCTTGCGTTTAAATGGATTATTATTATTATTATTATTACTATTATTATTATTATTATTATTATTATTATTATTATTATTATTATTATTATTATTATTAAAGTTAAAATAGTCTCTTTATTAACATATTCCAAGCCAACTGCTATTTACAAGTTAAAAGTAGAAAAAAAGAACTATTAAAACCTATTTACAATTCAGTTTTGATTAAAAAAATTGACTATTTTCAAACAAAAAGACAATCAATTAAAGCAAGTGACACACTCGGACACCAACCTAAGGCGTAAGGTACTGGCCAGGCCGTGGGTTGGTGTCCGAGTGTGTTACGTGCTTTAATTGATTGTCTTATTTTCAAGCACAATTTTTTTTAAGAAAGAAACAAATGTCACAAAGTTACAATAATATTCTTATTTGTAATAAAAAAATTATATGATTGTAAATCTGACCAGTTTGTTGAAAGAAAAAATAAGTGCCCCATTCCCTCTCTCTTTCGAATAAACCCCCACCCCCCCCCCCCCCCCTACCCCGTTCGGCCAAAATTATACAAGCACCCGGGCGCTCACTGCGAGTAAATACGGTGGATGGGAGAAAATACCATGAACACTTGCGGCTGTGATTTATTTTCTGTAGGGGTGAGCTTTAGTTGATTTCAGCTGCGTAGGATCTCCGATGACGTTAATTGTAATCAGTCTTACAAAGAGCCTTTAATCTCCTTTGAAAGAAGAAATGGGCGATTTGAAAAGTCCCCGTTTAAACGTATAAACAATCCACACTAACGATTAAGCTCTTATTGACGAAGATCCGGCAAATAAACTTATTGCAGGAAATGGGCCTCTCATTGTTTGGCCACAGAGATAATTCGAGAATATATTTAAATGAGTTCACCGGATTTTTGAATTTATACTGTTTACAAACTTAAAGTGAAGGTTAAGTGTTGTTTGTATTTCAAAACATGGTTGGCTTTAAAAAACGATCAATATTTATCGTTTACTTATTTTTTCCCAATTGCAGCTTTTTTTTTGTTGTTTCCGCGGAAGCCCTGAAAAAGGATGAATTTACCAAATGTTACGGACGTAATTCTTTTGTCCTTTCTGTTTACAAATTACCATTAATTTCCAAGTCAAAGAATTAAAACCAAACATACAGCACTATATATTCAAGGCTCACACGAAAGTTTCAGTATAAACCACCCCAGCACTGCAAAGATTATGCTTCCGCAGAACCTCCAGAAGCTACGGTAAGCCATATGTCTTAATCAGTTTTTTTCCCGGTTTACTTGAAGTAGAAAACCTTGACTGAAACGCTATCCAAACAAGAGAAAAAAAATCGTTTTTGTACAGTATTATTTGTTATTTCAATCAGTATACGTGGTAGAAAAATATGTACTGGCGATTTATTCGGATGTCGGCATTAGTTAAACATTGTCAGTATAGATAACAAAATTCCAGTTATTGACCGTTCGCCAAACTGGCCGGTTAAAGTGTTTCTGTATCAGTAACTGTCAACGATAAGGTGCATAGTTAATTGTGTAGGCGGTTAGAAGTTTGTCCCGGCCGGTCGGCCGGCTGATGACTTAGTCTCCCACACCAAATTTATCGATAGTAGAACTAATTTAACGGCAAATTTTTTCTCGGTAGAAGAAGTAAGATTAAAAGTTTTCTGAATCTTAACCGGATAGCCAGATACGTACTTTTGGCACATTTTCCAGAATGGACATTATTTATGGCAAAAGTTTTCATCTATATAATACATTCCCTTTTCACTCTTGTTAAATCATTTGAAAATGGATATGATATATCTCTGTCACCTTGCATAATCGTCCTTTATTTTTAACCATTTTTCGGTTCTTTTTATAATGGGCTCCCCAATTTGTCTATCCATTATTAAAGGCCTTCATTGGCTTTCAGTAGCGCACAAGTCCGGCACTGCAGTCTTTCATATGAAGCCATGTTGAAGCTTCATTTTATGTGTTAATTCCAAACTGAACTATATTAGTCACTCAAAATGCAAGTTAAGACATTGCTGGAAAAGTTACCTGCTGGCGACACACGTTTGATAAACGTCTCGCTTGGCGGGGTACTATAAAGTGAATTTGCACGATTATAGCTCACTCGGAGAGTAGCTTTAAGGCAAACCTTTTACCTCAACACAATACTGAAAATGTGAACACCGAATACTATTTATCATCCAATATAACCACTTTAATCCATGTTTCTGTCTGTCTTACAGGATTTAACGAAACAAGCCTTAGTTCGTGAATTAGTAATAAGTTGGCTGACTGAATACATCAACCGCTTGTTAATTAATTGTGAATAACAAATGGCGAACTCGTTAACGAACTTCACCCACGATATACAGCTACCAAACCGAACCATGGAGCTCGGAAATAATGGCACGGAGCAAACCGAAAACCAAGGACAACTGTTTGATCCGCGGTCATTTAACATTATGGTCATTACATTCTTCTCCGTAATTTTCGCGTTCGGTTTTCTCGGGAACGCATCCTTGCTGGGAACAATTCTAAAATGGAAGCGACTGAGAAATCCCTGCGGTCTTCTAATCGCGAATATTTCGGCAGCGGATCTCGGAGTCGCTGTACTCGCGGCGCCTTTACGAATCGCAGAGTTGTATTTTGTGGGTTGGCCTTTTGGTTCCGCCCTTTGTCGATTTATACCGCCTCTGCAAGATGTTATGGTGTGCGTTTCGGTGGTGACGCATTCTACGATTGCTTTGGAGCGCTACAGAGCCACAGTTAGTCCCTTCAAGCCAAGACTGTCCGCTGGCAAAATAAGAATTGTTATCTTGGGGATATGGGTGTTCTGCTATGTGTTCGGTGGCCTTCCATTAACTATCCCACTGAAGCTCCAAACCTACAAAGAAGTGGTGTACTGTCTTCCTGAATGGACCACACTGTACCGCAGAGTTTATCAAACCTATCTGGTGTTGATTTTCATCCTTGCACAGCTCGTAATTCAGAGCTACGCCTACATAAACATCATACGAACACTGAAAAGCAAGAGTGATATCATCGCTGAAGTGGCTTCGAAAACTGAAAACTTGATACAGTCGGGAGCGTCATTCGATTCGCGAATGTCTTGCACTGGGCTCGCCGCGCGCGTGAAACGCAAACAAAAACTCGTGAAGATGCTTCTTGTTTTGGTGATAGCTTTCCAAATCTGTCATCTTCCGCGTGGGATAACGATGCTTTATCGCGAATTTGCTGAGCCCCGCTCGATTGGTCCCACATTCGAGTATATCGATCTCATAGCATTGGCTCTGTACTATGTAAAACATGTCATCAACCCGTTTATTCTGTATGTAATGAGCGCGGACTTTAGAAATGGCATCGTAGCGTGCTGTAGGAACGAAAAATACCCTGAGAACAACACGCAGGTTAAAACGACCCGGAACTACGTTTTGAAATTCGAAGAAGATGTCGCTGAAGGGCCAGAAAAAGACGAAATGGAAAATCCAGTGTAAATAAATTCACTCATAAATGACCAGATTTTAGACATTTTAATGTACGCTCAATTTTAGTGGGCGTAATAAGTACAACTTTAGACGCAAGCAGGGCGCGAAGCTAAGACTTGCATGCTGACTTTTGCGTATCAAAATAGAATCAGAAAATTGGTATAAATACTGATTTTGAAGCGAAGTCAGTCTCGGAGTTGACAGGCCTGGAATAACAAAAGCAATTTGAGCAACTCTCTTGCTCGTGCGAAGAAAATGACAAGGTTTATAAATTGAAATGCCGCCTAAACTATAAACTGAGCATTGAAAATTAGTTATTAAACAGTCCGCTTAACCGCAAATATATAGAATTAGCTCCCGGCGTTTGTAAAAAATATATGATTAACTATGAAAGCAGTAATGGCCCTTTTACGGGTACGGGTTAGTACGAAATTAATCAGTTAAAAATGTTTGTAATTGCTGCAATCCTTACCCTTTAACCTTTAACTCTTATATTGAATAAAATACTTGTAAAAGGTACTTTTTTGAGTGATCTAACTTGAATTAATGTTTTCTAATCATTAAGCGCATCTTCCCTATAACTAGGAAAGGTAAAAATAAGATCTAGTTACCGGGATTAAATGTTTTACTGCGTATATCCATGCTATTTTTCCATAAATCGCAAAACAGAGATTATTTTCCCGCCTGAAAATTTCTTCCCACGAAATCTTTTCGTCAAAACTTTACCCACAAATGAATTTTCAGTACCATTATTTGATAGAAAAGCGCGTTTCAACGCTAAGTAATAACTTAAATCTTTCATTTGAAAACGAGACTGCTGAGAAAAAAACAGTACACACAAACTACAATATTGTACTGATAGCCAAACTCCTAACCCATGGCTCGCCGCACAAGTGACTACGGAAATAAATTTAAAAGTCTTCTTTTCTGAAATTTTTGAAAATGATTTACTCAACTTTCAAAATGGCCGTGCCGATCGCAAAGTTAGTTACATGCAGAAAATATAATTATCTCCAAATTTCAAAACTAAGGGCCCATCCGCATGGGGCCAAAACAAAACAAAACAGCTGTTTTCAAGTCCGTACGCGCGTTTTTAATTCCTACCATTTTTGTCAAACTGGCCTACCAGTCTTCAGAGCCGCGGTCGTTCTCACCTTGTGTTCGACAAGACTTTTGGCAAACGCGAGAAAGCTATAGAAACGCTAATCAATAAATTTTTAACGCGGCGGGGGTTCTTTAGTGAGAGCTAGATAAGCTCCAAAATTTAACTTTTAGGTGGCAATTTGTTATAGGACTTAATTAATCTGGACATGAAGTTCAAACCATTTCTGGCGATGCCTAGGTGAAGTTCAATATCTGCACGGATGAATCATCTTCGGGCAGCTGTACGCGATGATAATTCCGCCTATAGCGGTCTGAAGCAAGTTGAAATCGATAGAGATGGAGCTTCAACTGGCACAAAAAGTGACAGTTAATTTAATATCCAAAGGGAAATTTCTGAAGCATGAATAAAACAACTGACTGAGGCTTCACCGCAACGTGAGGGTGACCTAAGAAAAATTTACATATTGCGTTTGAATCCATGAAAAAAACAAGGTCTATAGCTTTTTGTTGATGATGATTTTTCGTTTATTGTGAACGATCAAATGACGTCCCTACCACGGATCACAAAAGGCACTGAAATTTGAGAGCTCGGCGTTAAGGGTACGAAGTGACGCATTTTGGCTTAAGGCCGTAAATATACGTTTCAACTAATACACGTTGTGCCATTTCATTTCTTAATATCAATCTTTCAAATTCAAAAACGACTCCCGCTTGGTTCATTTAATCGACTGTTTCTGATTTGGTGGCGACTAAACTTTGACTCACAATATTTGACGGGATTTAATGTTAAAAGGCTTAATAGCATTAAAATTTGCAATTCTATTAATTAAAAAAAAAAACATGTTCACATTGTTTTTCGAACGAAAATAAAGTGTTCATTTTCACTTTGATTGGTTGCGTGTAGTTTGCGAATATTTTGCTGTCTTAAGCGCGCGTTTGCCAAACTGAAAATTTGGTAACGGCGAATTTTATCATGAGTACATAGTTTGTAGAGACAAATGTTGTCACTGCTGGTGCGCGAGCCTCGATCCATAAAACACAAAGAACAAACTACCACATATTTAAATAAATGTCAAAGAAAACTCCGGCAAACATTCCATGCCATCCGTTTGAGTTGGCTAGAAATTCAACAGTTTACTATCATGTTTCTTTACCAGTTGTGGTCAACTGACCCTTTTTAATAAGAACCAAATAACTTAAGTGTCGGAAGACTGAGGCCCAAAAGGCTTCAGAAAGTTGCCGGCGAAAGCTACAAATTATTACGGATAGCAGTTGGTCGACAGCGGTTTGATTTGTGCCGACTGAACTAACCTACCTTAAAACTTTTTTTACATAAGACAACAACTTATCAACCAACGTTCACGCTTCTCTGTAGCCTGTGAACAGGCTCCCGTAGCCGGATAGGGCAAATGAAATGGCGAAGAAAAAGGCCGCCAGCGAAGCGAGCCGAGTGAAGCTGGCCGAGGGGGGCACTCCCTTCCTCCCCCCAGTCCCTTCTCGGCCAGCTCCCCTCTCGGCACAGTTTCCCCCAGGCTCGCTTCGCTCGCGGTTTTTTCTTTCGTCCTATCCCCTACCGTAGCCTGTTCAAAAGCTAGCTTCTCTGCTATCACGAGAAAAGCGGCATGGTTTATGCATGCCACTAAATTATGAGTGCATGTTATAATTTTTGCAGTTGTAAGTGTATTCTGTGTTACTGAAGTAAATAGCTGCGTCATTTGTAATTGATTGATTATAAACGCACTTGTGAAAAGGCCGTGGACAAAACCCAGAACATGGAACATTCTGGAACATTCAGGAACATCCCGGAACACGAAAAAAATAATAAGAAACCTCATGGTGGATTAAAAAGAAGATATTAAAACTTTTCATGCATGACGCACATAAAAACAACGTCTTCTATAAATTTGTGATTAACAAGGATAAGTCTTGTTTAAATTGAAGGGCGCTTTTGACCGCGGAAGCCTTTTTAGTGTGAAGTAGTGCATAGATTTGACCACTTTTTGCTGAATAGGGTGAGGCTGGTCTGGAATTGGCTGTAGTTTTCACGAGTAAAATGGAGTTGGAAGTCCTACTCACATGTTTAACATATTCATATCGGTCTCTGAACCAATTTAGCTTCTTGTATGTTTCTAGCGGGTTAACATGATAATTTGGAGAATTTGGATGGTATGCAATCGAAAAGAAGGTCGTGTCTGAAATAGGTTAGGAAAAATCACATATTTTGGTCTGAAATTCGGCAAGAGTTTTAAGAAGCGCGCTACCCCCCGGTGGCAAGATGTGGGTGTAGCCATAATTATTTGTCAGTAAAAGACGCCTGACTGTCTCTGTGCTTTGACCACAAGCGAACTGTCATTTATGCATCAGTCAATTCCAACAGTACCCACCCCCCCCCCCCCCCGGGCCGACCCCCGGGAATTAGGATTTTTTGAAAACAAACTGGCAAATGCCCCACCGCCGGGACCGAAATAGTTGTTCAAATGCCCCGGGGTGGTGGCTCAAACATGTGAAAAATGTTTTATTTTCTTCGTTTTTCGCCGTCTTACTTTCAGTAAAACCTAAGGTAATTCAGGCGAAATTAAGTCCTAGCTGGGTCGTTTTCCCGTAGTTAGTGCAAGAATAGGTCATTCTACAGCTCTAGAGTCCCATTTTATGTCCAATCTAGACGCATTCAATAAGAAACTTGCTATATTTGCCGATGAATTTGTCATTAAGAAAGCGACAATGCTGTAGGGTGAAAAAAGTGAGATGGTCAAAAGCCCTGGGGTAATTGGGTAGAAGGCTAATGCCCAACCCCCGGGATGGACAGTGTGGGAAAATGCCCCACTATTGCTCGGGGGGGATGGGCACAGCTGGAATTGCTTGATGCATTACGGCTAAAGAAAATACGCTACTTTGACTGGTTTGGAGCTACAAAACCCCTTTCCATTATACCGAAAAACTGGTTTTGAAACAGGGATTTCGTGCAAAATGAAAGGAGAAAATACGATGGAGAAACGCCTTAGGGTGTTCCTTGCTCATTCGCGTATTCTTCTTTTGCGATCCAAAGCAATTAGCTGTTAGAATCGTTGCGCCACGGGTGCCAGATAGTCTGGCACCAGAAACAATCATTAAATACAAAAATTACTCACTGTGAAGGTAGACAAGCATGCGGTGTGGGGCAGTATTATGCTATATGCCCTCCGGGGAAGAGGGGTTGGGTTCAAATCTACCTTGGAACCGAATAAAAATATTTTTCCATCTCAAAGCGAAGCCATCATCTTTGGTAGAGCTTTAAATTCCTTGCTGTTCCCTCATCATTTGTCAGTTATTATCTTAAGTTTTGTACTTTTAAATAAAAAGCAGCCATGAACAATGGCCAAATTTTTTCATCTCAAAGCGAAGCAAGTTTGTATTTTGCTTCTAAGGTTTTTGTGAAGCGCTCAAGTAAACAAGCTTGGCTTTTGGTAATCAGATTCCATCTAATCTAATATTCCACACAGTCTTAGAGAGGAGTCATAAACTGCTATTTACGTGAGTACCAACATAAAATTGCAGTGTACTTTATTGTGAAACTATGTCAGTGTTTTTCTTTATCTTGAAGAGCGTTTTTCAAGTCATACTTCCTTGTGAGGTTTATGCAAAGGTGGAAGCTCCTATTTTGCAAAATTGAGAAATGCTAGTATTTGGAAGCAGCGCCAGGGTCTTAAAACCATCTGGCCGCACGATTTTATTTTATGATAAAAAGTCTTTGTGTTTTCATCATAACCTCAAGGGCATTGCTGTAGGACGTCTCACTATTAGTTTACATGCATTTTTGTGCACCCATTTTTCCTTTTTTTTACAAGCAGTGATGGTTGGTCGGGAAACAATTATGTAAAAATGTCAATAATATTTTGATATAAGGAAGTCTTGTCAGTTATATTATTATCCACGAATCGTAGTATTTGGCCTTGGAGCAACTTTTTTTTTGTTGTGGAAAGTTATCAAAATTGTTAAAATTTTGCTTTTTTTTTTTTCACTACAAAAAATTCAATTTTTGCCAACGAAGGGACCCCGCTGGAAACGGAGGAAGAAAGCGTTTAAGGCTAAAACGACAATTGTATTTTAAGTGTAATTTACATGCAAGATTTGAAGCAAACCTATTTTTGAACAATTTGGTTTATGAGGAACTTAAGACTTAAATGATTGAAATTAAATGTTGTCTTAGAGACGACGTTTCATGCAGAGTAAATTTCGCGATATATATTATCAGGTAAGGTCTTCACTAAAAGAGATGTTTTAAAACAAAATTGCCGCTTTGAAAATTTTATTTGTGAGGCGCTATCTGAAAGCAATTAGAGCGAATTAATGAAGAAACCAATTGGAGTAAATAAAAGGAATGAGATGTGAAATGCAGGTGCAGCCTTAATTTGCCAGTAAAAGAAGCATTGGTGTCTCGGTGTCTCAACTATAAGTGAACAGTTAGCTACGGGTTAAAGACATACTGTATTTTGGGTGGTTTGAAACTACACAAACGATGTCCATTCTTTAGTAGCAAAGGTACGTTTTGAAACCAGTTGAAGTAGTGCATAGATATTGACGACTTTTGGCTGAATGGGGTGAGGCTGGTCTGGAATTGGTTATAGTTTTCACGAGTAAAATGGAGTTGGAAGGCCTAACGAAGTCATTCCTACTCACATGTTTAGCATATTCATACCGGTCTTTGAACCAATTTAGCTTCTTGTATGTTTCTAACGGGTTAACATGATCATTTGGAGAATTTGGATAATATGCAATCGAAAAGAAGGTCGTGTCTGAAATAGGTTAGGAAAAATCACATATTTTGGTCTGAAATTCGGCAAGAGTTTCAAGAAGTGCGCTACCCCCGGTGGTAAGACGTAGGTGTAGCCATAATTATTTGTCAGTAAAATACGTCTGACTGTCTCTGTGTCTTAACCATAAGCGAACTGGCATTTACGGCAAAAGAACATACTCTACTTTGGCTGGTTTAGAACTACAAAACCCTTTTCGATTTTTACCGAATAATTGGTTTTGAAACAGGGATTTCGCGCAAAGTGAAAGGAGAAAATACGACGGAGAAACGCCTGAGGGTGTTCCGTGCTTATTCGCGTATTCCAGCCGAGCTGGAACTTATCCATTTCTGGCGGAGCGGACGATAAACACGTGCTGCAAATGGCCGGAAAGTACTTGCGCCTTCATTCAGTGTGGTCAGTTACAACACCCCATTTATCCTACTCCATACTTCTTCTTATATGAATTTCTTTCGGATACAATGTAATTTCATTTTATATATATATATACACACGTTTTTATTATTATTTTTTTTTTTTTTATTTTTTTTTTTTTTTCGTGTTCCGGGATGTTCCGGGATGTATGTTCCATGTTCCTGGTTTTATCGACGGCCTTTGTCAAAATAATGTCTCAGAATTTTGCTCGGCAAGATGTCCATCATTTATTGTTTTTAATCGGGAACCGAAACGGATATTAAAAATGTAATCCGCGTAGAAATAATTTCAGATTACGGAGGAGTAATTTATGACTCTTCATATGTAGCTCCCGAAAATTATTTAAAGCGGCGGGTTATGCGTTTCTTCATGAAGGCGTTTTATTAATACCTCCGGTGCGTTCATCTGAGGAGATAACAGGATAACCATTCAATACATAATTCTTAAATAAAATTGATAAAATTAATTTCTCTTTCTTTCGTATCGACATGCAAGGCAACTGATTTTCAGTTCATGTTTCAAAACCGAGAATGTACTTGTTTTTACCTCGTAAACGTTTGGATGGGGGAAAGGGAGCAGCGCACAGTTAATTACAGCTTTATTTCAAACGACAAATTTAGCACTTTTTCCTCTGAATTGCCTACTAATTTTAGCGATTTAGTGGGTATTTTGGCAACTTGTGACAATTTTGGTCCTTTTAGGAGAACCGTATTTTAAAATAAAATAAGCTGTTTTTACAGGAAATCGTTAAAATGGAAAAAAGGAGCTTTTTCAACAGACTTTGTTATTTTCAACCGAAGTTACTGATAGCTTCCGTTTTCCATCGCCCTCTCTTGGAAAGAAAAACTATTGAAAAGCCAAAAGATGAATAATTTTTGCCGGCGGACTGTCATGATTTTACAACGAGCCGCTGAACATCGTTGTGGGGGAGGTTATTGAGATTACATATTACATACATACCTACTCTGTAACAGTCCGGTGAAACGCTACCTAGCCGCGGGTAATCTTTCCCTCCCTGGTGAATTCGGTTTTGTCCTTCCTAGATCTTGGTAGATTCCGACGAATCCCTAATCAGTTGTATTAATTCCTCCCTCAAAGAGAATTTAATCGTCCCGGTGAGGTTTGTCACCTGCTGAAATAAGCCCAACCCGTTAATCTCCTGAGCCATGCATACGTGTTCTGTTCTACCTCTTTGCCGGTGTCACCTGAACTGAAATCAAGAATTTGCTGCTGTAGAAAAACGAGGGTTCTAGGGAAGAATGATTCCATCGAGTGCCCCAGAGCTAAAATTCATGAAAACTTCTCCAGTAAAACAGAGGAAATGACATTTCCGAACCCATGAATCCAGTCAAAACCGCCTACCCCCACTTTGCTCCCAGAACATAGCGAAGGCGCTGGCAAATCGTACGTACCAAACGCGTACGGGAAAGAAACTATAAAATGAAGCGGATAGGCTAAGAACCTGAGAAATTATTCGAAAAGGTGATATACTGCATGCAAGTAAGTTCGTGTTCTAGCATAAACAATCTCTGGTTATGCTACTGCTTAGCAAACAGAACAAATATAACCAGGCAACTTTATTAACAAAAAGAATCATCTTCGCTGATGGAACATTAAAACATCCTGTATGGCAGATTTTTGTCTTACTCGAAAGAGCTTTAATCGAATTCCTGGCGACAAACCAGGCAGGGATGTCAGTTGTTTACGTTTTGGAAAAAAATTGGGTCAGTCGGGCGATGCAAAAAAATAATGAGAGTGCAAGGCCTAAGCAAATTTACATATTGTAGCGTTTGAATCCATGAAAAAACAAGGTCTATAGCTTTGTGTTGGTACTTATGACACCCCTACAATGGATCACAAAAGGCAAATTTCAGAGCTCGGCGCAAGGGTACGTAGTGACGCATTTTGACTGAAGGCCGTAAATATACGTTTCAACTAATAACGGCGTTGTGCCATTTCATTTCTTAATATCAATCTTTCAAATTCAAAAACGACTCCCGCTTGGTTCATTTAATCGATTGTTTATGATTTGGAGGCGACTAAACTTTGATTCACAATATTTGACATGATTTGATGTTAAAAGGCGTAATAGCATTAAAATTTGCAATTCTATTAAGTAAAAATAATCGGCACTTCTCGAAGCTTCTCTTAGCGTGCATGAGTAACAACCGACCTTCTGTACACCGGTCGGATATTCTAACCACTGCAATAAGAGAATTGTAAGGATTTTTGCCTTTTTTAAAGCTTTTCCAAAAAGAACGATTGAGGATAGAAACTGGCGATGAACCCATGATACGGGTTCGTGTGTGCGTGCATGTAATGAATACGAGTCTGCATGTATTAAAGACTTTAATTTCCCGACGTTTTTTACAGTCATTAAAGCAGAATGATGTCCATGTAATGTACGGTTTTACTCAAGTCTTCTTTGTAAAAAAAAATAGTATAATTTTAACTTCCCCATTTTTTAGGCCTTATGCGCCTACTGGTGCGCGGAAAATTGATCGATGATGATGAATTTATGTAGGAAAATCTACCTACGCCGTACAGGAAATATTTCACAGCAGACAAAAGTCGGCGGCAAATGTGTTCTCTGGCCTTTGACTGGAATGATGATTAACCTCTCGGCAAGGAAAATCACATTTGTTTTAATTCCTACGGAACTTTCAATATTAATCAGGTTGTCTTTCTAAGTAAAAGAACTACCTTTTCTTAATCCTGTAATTTTTTTCCTGAAGAGTCTTAAACCGTGAAAAACTCGTTCGTGTATTTTATTTATTTATTATATTTTTTATTTTATTTATTTTTTTCTTTGGCACGACAAAAGGCTTACATCTCATTATCGATATTAAAATATTGATTGCGCGCGTCTGGTTCCACAGACTTTGCTTTCATTCTTACATTGTCGTCTCAGAGCTCAGAGAAACAAACTGAAAAAACAAAACGTTCAAAGAAGCAACTTTTAGAAAATCAGGAAAATCAAATTAGTGACAACCAGCGCTAAAGATAATATTCATGCTTTGGACGGCGCCCTTTGCAATAAAGAACTGACATGTAATGTCACTGCGATTCTTTCATTCACAACAGTAAAGGGTTCTTGAGCGATACTAAATAATACATGTACTGAGCTGCCATTATTGTTAACAGCTATTCTGAAACTGAACAAGCAAAAAGGAACCAAAAATCAAATTTTTTCTAATCAATTATTGACTAGAATGATGCTTTTTAATGTCGCGCAAATTCGTCAGCCTCGATGTGATACTTTTCCAAAAAAGCTCGAACGCCTTATTTGAATAGCGAAACTACACCATCGAAAGTACCGGCGCATGCACCTGCTGAATTTACGGTGAAAACTTGCTAGACGCAAACAGATGGCTAACATGGTAATCTGCATTTTCAATTTTACATTCGGAACGTGTGAGCAACAGTCGCAACGACACGCGAATCGCCGAAAGCTGGACAACAGTGCAGGCGCAAAAAAATCCAACTGGTTTATAGCCAACAATTTTACGTCGTTCGTACTAATTAACTGCAAAATGTATTTTCGAATCGAGCCCAATGAATAATCGCTTTCTTTGCAATAAACAATGAATGGTCTTAAACAATGCGCTGCACCTACGTAAAAAGCTTTTACGCAAATTTAAACAGTTGTGTACAATTCAATAATAAATATTTTGAAGTGATTGAGTATTCAGTTGACGGAGTCAGTGATTTTGGCGCCGCGTCATGAAACCACATCAAATTAAATTTGGTGAGCTGATATTTGTGGTCATTATCAAAAAAAAATTAGCTTCTAAGCTGTGTGCTGAAAAAAGAATTTTCAAGGGATCGCTGACTTCCAGAAAATAACTTGCGGCGAGCGTGGAATAGAACGGCGGCTTGAAAAGAAACTGCATCGCGGTAAAGTTTCGGAAGTAGTTATCGAAAATCACTCAGATATAAACACCGCTTTCATTTGAAATAATGATAGCTGCGCTTTCCTTTGTTGTTTTATTGGCAGTAGTTGAATAATATTTTTTTCTTTAGTGTGTTTTACTGCACTGCGATGTTAGAGCCATCGGAAAGAGGTTGAGAAGATTTCAGTCCACACAAAATGGAGGTCGACTTGAGGGACAAAAATGCATCTTTACAAAACAACTCTTCGTTAATGCCATCGAACAGCACGGCATCCCAGCCAGCGACAATAACAACAGTTCTGTTCTCCTTCATAATAGCGACTGGTTTTCCCGGCAACTTGCTGATCGTGATGGCCATTATTAGGCGGCAGCCGCTGCGGACACCTTGCTACTGTCTGATTCTAAGTATCGCCATAGCAGACCTGGGAATGGCGTTGATTGCAGCACCACAGCGAATCATGGAGAATTATATTGGTTGGCCTTTGGGCAAATTTCTCTGCAATTTTCTTGTTTCAATTCAAGAGCTCTTCGTAAGTGTTTCGGTTGTGACGCACACGACCATTGCGCTGGAAAGATATCGCGTTATTGTACAACCTTTCAAGAATCGAATGCGCTTAAAGACAGCCAAACTGATTGTCGCTGTAATCTGGCTGGCCTGTTACATTACTGCTGCCTTACCACAAGCTCTGATGTTAAGCCTCCAGTATCACAGCCTTGATGATAAACTGTACTGCACACCAGCATTCCCTTCTATAACTGTACGCCGCGTTTATGAAATTTACCTTGTAGCGGTCTTCATTGCTCTTCCCTTACTCATTCAAACGTGGTGCTATGTTAACATATTTATTGTTACAAGGAGCGAACTGCACTTCTCAACGAGAAGTGAAGAAAGGCGGGACTTCCTTGAACGAAACAAGAAGAAGATCCGTTTAGTTAAGGTCGTAGTTTTTCTTGTTGCAGTTTTTCAGTTTTGTTCCATTCCCCGCGGGGTTTTGATGCTTGTAAGAGAGTTCGGAGATCAGGAGGCTCTTGCAACAAGTCTTGCTTACTGGTATTCTGATATAATCTCTCTTTTTGTTTATTACATAAAGCACATGATAAATCCAATCATTTTATGGAGCACAAACGGTGAATTTCGCTTCTGCTGTCGATAGTTCGGTTTACTTAAAAATCAAGAGTGCTGCTCTCTATTACGGTAGGTTAACTTTAGTCCTAGTTAAGTATGAGCTAAACCAGAAAGGAAGACATGATTAAATGTTCTAATGCCTTTATTTTCGCAGGTTAAGCAACAAACGAGCGTAATTGGGTGGAGAATTTTTCGCAGGTAAAATTTCGCGCAGAAACATTCCAGATTGTTTAAAAGCTTTCAATTCAAACACTGTCTTGAAAGAGTTGCATCGTCGATAACACGGTCCAATGACAAAAGTAAGCATCTTGGCTGTTCACATGCATTTGCAAAGTTCTCCTAATTTTCTCGCATGAATTCTAATTAAACGCTTTCGCTTTTAAGGATTAACATTTCGCAGGTTTGATTTTTAGGAAGCCTGAAAGATGCTTCGAGAATAATTAATGGAAATAAAATAACACTCACGCTACACAAAGAAAGAATCAAAGGAGTATGTTTTTTTAGTCAGCTATAAGAGATTTTATGATTTATATTTCATCATTTGGGTGCAAGGCACGAAGCTAAGCCTTGGTTTAATTTAAATATAGAATTTATCCTTAGAAGATTGAAAATAAAATGCAAATTAGTCACTTCTTAATACGTTTGTTTTGTTTTTAAATGCATTAATTACAATGGGTGGTTGAATTGACAAATATAAAGCTTAAGCCAAGGACCAATCACTTTGAAAGAGTGATCCCTTTCCAAGCTAATTTAGTGGCTGAGGTCGGCTTAGACTTAGTTACACTGGGGTAAACATCATATTTTATTGGTTTGTTGATGATACTGAAATTTTTTTGATTACCATAAGGATTCAAAACACTGGAATTTGATTCTACGCCAATGACGATCGTCGAATACGACCGCACTCTTAGCTTTTCCCGCGCGGTGTGAATGACTGACAGTCAGCCCAAGTTCAGGTGGAGCGCTTTCTGTTAACAGCCTAACTAAACACAAACACGATCTAGAATAAAATTTTGGCTATTTTTCAGAGGCTGCTTTTATTTAAGTACACCACTTTTGCCAATCAGTGATCATGAAATGATGAACGAATGATTAGTGTAAGCACTATCGGCTGGGCATAAATTATCGACATCGTATTAATGGAAAATAAAACGCGATGTGTTTGACCAATTTTTGTTGAGGATAAAGGAAAATTAACAGCTTAATTTTAATAATATTTTCCTTTAAAAATAAAAACAGGATATTGAGAATACGAATCAAGAGATATTGAACTCAGATTTGAGACAATTTTACAGGGCCCTGAGATACTGCGGTGATGTTTAAAGGGGCTATGTCAGCTGGGGCACATGCGCAGTAAAGTGCGGGTGAGACTAATTTGCATACAACTCGTCGCGGTATTTTTTGCTTTTTCATCATTGCAAAAGCTTTCAAAAATATTGCAACAAACAGCTTCTTTAATCACTCAAGAAAGTTTGTAAACAAAAAATTCGGGTAAGTTTCGGAAGATGAACGCGATTCAAACAGATTAAAACAACTGCCGTTCCTGGACTCTACGAATCTATTTGAAAAAGTTGAGCCAACGATTCCAAAGTGCTTCTCATCAACGCGCGCATGCGCCTGGGCTGGCATAGCCCCTTTAAGTTAAAAATTAGAAATAACTAAATCTCTATGCTGGGCCTCCGCTCCAAAGATTGAATTCAAGTCGATATGATAAAAAAAGCCTTCGACTAGAACTATACAGAACTAATTTTCTTGGGGTGAGTGGCAGAGAGTGTACGTGAGTCTGGTTCGCCGAGGTGACTTTTCAGTGTCATTTGACAGACTTCAGTTGAGAAATGACTCGATTGGCGAGAAGAGGGTTCGAGCTTCAGTAGACCTGTACCTTTTTAAGGGCTGGGAACATTGTTCTGTACATGTTGGTCCTTCAGTTAGTCCTCTCGACCAACCATGTAACACGTTGCAAACTGCTCAAGCTTGCGTAGTCCCTGTACGGCTTAAGAATCAATGGAAGCACTGTTTAGTAACTTTTCCAAAATTCACAGGAGGAACTTGGAAAAATTGGCCAACTTTTTCAACTTGCAATCCGTTTCCATCCTGGCCATCCATCGACAAAAATGATTAATACTAGTTTCTGTGCCCTAGTAGGGTTATTTTTAACAAAATTGAACCATTATTTTAATGTTCCCATCGATACAAATATGTTTTTTCTCTATTCAAAAGAACACTAAAATAGGTAACAGTGCCTCTTTAACAATTTGTTTTCGTATGTACCTCCGCGGGCAGGAGCCAAAGGAGAAACTCACTAGGAGCTAAAATTTAAATATCTACAACTCATTAAGGGTTTAGCACCATTCTTTAACAACAGATCTAGAATGTCTTCTGTGCCACAGTAAGTTATTTCCGAAATGACGCTTTTTCGTCATTATCATGACTAACACGAGCAATAGTGTCTTAATTACTTCAAAAGTGGGGTAATTAATTAAAAGAATAAATTAATCGATTGTAGGCTGGGTACGGTAATTAACACGCATAGAGAAGGGATTAACAAGGAATTTGTTGTGGAATCTGTTTAAAAAAAAACGGACTCAATGAACGAAACGTGAGTCTAAACTAATATTTACAACCCGCAATAACATGTTTGTAAAATGTAATTATTATTAAGTTACACAGTCGGCCTCGATTAGCTCTACTGTATGCGGACTGTGTATTCTTGTAATCAATATAAAAATATGAATATTAAATAAACTTGTAGTTGTATAAGTTCGTAAAGTTGTATAACGGAAACTCAATCAAACGACAATTAAGGCGTTACTGGTAGTTCAGCGAGTTTCTCACAATTATTAATGACAAAAATGTCGACGTAAATAAACATATACAGATTTCCTTCGTATTGTTCATAAACGATCGTATGTTTAATACTCTTATGTTAGTCGTGTACATGTGTGTCATGTGACCGGTGTGTTACTCAAATTTTACTCGTATGAGTCTGTATGTTGCTCTTATGTATTCGTATCTTACTCGTATGTATTCGTGGGTTACTCGTAAGTATCCGTATGTTACTCGTATGCATCCGTTTGTTACTCGTAAGTGTCTGGTCTGTATATGCTCGTATGAATTCGTGGGTTACTCGTAAGTATCCGTATGTTACTCGTATGCACCCGTTTGTTACTCGTAAGTGTCTGGTCTGTATATGCTCGTATGTATTCGTGGGTTACTCGTAAGTATCCGTATGTTACTCGTATTCATCCGTTTGTTACTCGGAAGTGTCTCGTATGTATTCGTGTGTTTCTCGTATGTTAACCGTAGTGCTCGAGTTCTCGAGATCGTTCATGGGGCCCCTAACGTACTGATGTGTTCCACTGCTACAAAAGCTGCATGCGCAAAAATTTCTATAGGCTAAAATTTGAAGTTAATTTGCTCTTGGTTTGACTGCCAAGATTTCATTTTCGCCAATTTATACCGTAGTTGTTACCTGCCTTGACTTGCCGCGCATTTCAGCACCAAGTTTCTTAAAACGACTTCTGAAATCAGTGCTACTTGAAAATATAATCAGCGGATTAAGTACGTGTTTGATGTAATACAGGATTAACGCAGCCATATCTATGTAGATGAAAGCCGAACTCGATGAGAAATCCCCAAATTCGTTCATAATCATTAATATCCCTCGAGGAATGTAACACACTTGAAAAACCACAACGAGTGTAATAAGCATTTTAACAAGGTTGCTTTTTCGCTTGGTGCGCGCCAAATCGAAGGACCTATTAACACGTTCGTGAGTCACTTCACTGTGTGGCGGATATCCTTCAAGATTTAAATCTGTGATTGGATTTTTTTCGCGTCGTTCTTTGCTTCGAATTCGAAAGCGATGAAAAACATCCATACTGACCACCTTGTTCATGCAACAATAAGCCCAGGTTTGGACAGCTACCGGTAAAATGATGAATAAAACCACAAGGCAGATTACATACACTCGGCGAAAAGTCGTTGATGGAAAACTAATCGTGCAAAAGACCTGGCTGTTCTGTTCCTCCGTGCGTGAAATGATCGCGATAGGCAAGGCTGCTGTGAAGTAACAGCCAAACCAGCTGACACATATTACAGCTTTAGTAACTGAAACTGAAATCTTGTTCATCATGGACTTGACAATCGCTCTGTACCTTTCTAAAGCTATTGTGGTATGCGTCACAACAGATACGCAGACGAAAACATCTTGTAGCGGCGCAAGAAACTTGCACATGAAATCACCGAAAGGCCAATGGTAGTGAATTTCCAAGATTCGCAACGGAGCCGCAATAACAGCGACTGCTAAATCGGCGATTGCTATGTTCATAACCAGTAAATTGCAAGGTGTTTTCATTTCTTTCCAGCGAAGAACGGTTATTATGATGAATGAGTTACCAATTAATCCAGCAAGAAATATACCGCTGTAGAGAAGAGTTGCAACGACAACAAACGCCTCTCCTGGTGGCCACATTTTCGATTTCAATTGACTTAGACCCGCAAACAATTTGTTTTCGCACTGGCCGGCAAATCTTCCAAACAAACCACAAACCCTAAATTCAAAACACAAGATTGAAGGTTCACACAAATCATGCAGAGTGGTGAATTTCATTGGTTTAGAGTTTTTGCAAAGTGTAATTAACCTTCAAAGGGTTTTGTGAGAAGTAATCTTAATTAATCTAGCCCCATATTGTCGTTGAAGAACAAGGAAGGTTTATACCGTTGATTCTAGACAAACTGACTCCAACCAATTAAAACAGAAAGCGTCATTGGTGTGAAATGGCACCTTTAAAATTACCTTAACCAAATTAACGTTATCATCCTAACAGTAAATGGTTCGTACAAGTGGCGTCAAGCCTCGTGCCAGTTAGCAAGCTATCAACATGAACAACGAAAGGTGAAAACCGCCGAAAGCCTAAAGCTTAAAGCTCGAGAATGGAATGTCAAGTGCGCTGAGAAATTCTTCCTTATTTTAAATTGCCTGCTCGTTACTCCAAACAATCAAAAGTTTATTTTGCCGATAAGATATAATTTATTACAAAACTAATTGCAAGCTCAGTGGTAAGCAGAAACAAGCTGCTCAAGACTGGACAAGAAAACAAACGAGCGAAAAGTGTGAGATGTGATAAACGATGCGACCTGATGGAATTATGGGATGATCTAGTTAGTATTGTTTTTGTTTTTCCTTTTTCTCCAGGAGGAATATGTAAATTGTAAACCCCAAAAACCGCACGCGCAGGTCAAAAGCTTCCCAGATGGAAAGCTGGTTGGTATTATTGTTCATGGTTTATCCCTTTTACCAGACAACGTTTTTTCTTTTCTTTTTTTTTTTCAGGGGCACCCAAAGGATCGTTTCAGTAAATTATCTGTTCGAAATGCCCTTAATCCCCTACAATCTTCTTAAAGGAATTTTCACCTCGAACGTTCGTGATATGGGAAATTTAAGGCCTAGTCATTTTTTCGGATTGATAAAAATGTCGTTTCGGATACCGAAAAAAGGTCAGCTAAGATTTTCGGAAAGGAAATAAGACTTAAGGTTTTCGGAAAATGGACAAAAATGCCCTAGTAATTTCGAAAAGACTCAAGTTCCCCTAGAATGACCGAACAGATAAAAATATTATAGCGCGGCCTGAAATGAGCCTACAGAGATTTAAAGGCTCTCCAGATAGCCTAAAATAGCGTTACAAAGGATCTGAGAGAAAACTGTTGTTGGGTGCCCCTGTTTTTTGTTTTTTTTCAATCGATTGTTTTTATAAACCGGAGCAATGCATAATGGAATTACAGAGTTTGATTTGCTTTGCGGCCATTGGATATCAGCTGTTATGGTCGAGAAATAATGGCCATTAAATCGTCTTCAGGTCTTTGTGCAAAATGAAATCAGTTGTTTTCATGATAGCTGATAATTATTCCACCCGCGCTTGTTGATATGGGATGATTATAACTTGAGCCAACTCGGCGCCCTATTATAATATCATCTCATATCAAACGCGCATTCGTGAAATACAACTTTTTATTATACAATTACTACAAATGGACTATATAAAGGTTAAATCATCGCTATATGGGTTATATATAGGTTACATCATCGTCAACATCATCATTACCATCTTAGAGCGGTTTTCAATTGAGTATTGTAAAACCAAAACCAAAATAATTTTTCTGGCCAATCACAACAGGTGTAAACAACACAATCAGCCAATCAGAATTCGAAGAAAATCCGTATACATGTAACCTGCGTCAAGCGCGGGCAACCGCGAGCGGCCAAGCACGATTGGTTTTGGTTTGGCTTCCAATTGGTTGAGAAAATGGCGCGAACTTTGCCAACCAATCATAGAGTCTAGTAAAGCAAAACCAAAGTAAAGGCGAAATTACTTTTGACACTCAATTGAAAACCGCTCTAAGCCGCAGTTATTGATTCAGTGTAACGTTCTCACCGGTTTATCTTGTCTTCTTGAAGCACAAGCAGCTAAAAAAATTAACAATAATAAAATTATTCTAAAGATCTCCAGACAAAAAAAAAAGAGAGAAAAGTATAGTTATTAATTTTCAAATATCGAGTAAGGAAATAGTTATCATGGGTTAATGACGCACAGACTGAGACAAATATGAACTAACTTTCCTGACAACAGTCTTGTTGCCATACGATATCAGGAATGCCGTTTGTATTTAAATTCACCTTTTTACCACCTTAATAACTACAAGGGTCTTTCTTCTATTTAATTTAGTATTGATCTTCGTTGGTGAATCAGTTTCCGCACAGAATAGCTAGAGGACGATTGGTAAGTCTAGCCTGTAAGTCTAGACTATAACTCTTATGCCCCCGATTCATTCTCCTTCGACTTCCATAAGTATTTCAATGCTTGTTCTGGGCATTGCAAGACGATAACTGTCAATGTTACTGTTACTTCACGTTTATCTTCAGGCGCCTACAGTCTGCAATTTCCAAAAAGAATTCCTTGCCGATAAACACCTGGAGGGAACATGAAAACGCGTACATGAAGGTAGAAGCTGAAATCTCTCTTATCTATAAGATTTAGACACAAGTCAGGCAAGTCCGAGTTTCTTCACGAAGAAACAGACCTTTGGACCCGACATTTCTACTGACCAGTGCCATTCCAAGCTCAAGGTAAATACTGCATTGTGTCATGGGTAATTTACTTACAAGACGGCGAATGGACAAAAGAGAGAAAACAGACTTGACAACGGTGGAGTTGAATGAGCTTCAACCATCAATTCCGTCAGTCGCCATTTTTTCCCTTTCCGGGATCGGGAAAGGAAATAGGTTTTTGTGGGAGAACCCATCCTAAACTGAATACTTCTTAGGTGTAAATAAACCTCATCCCCAGCAATCTCATTCCCTCCCGGCCTCAGTTAATTGCTAATCAACCTGTTCTCCGAAATTGAAGAAAACCGGAACGAGTCATGTTTGAGTTCATGTTTGAGCTCTTAATACGACGCCTGCATGACTGCCTGAAAATAACTTCGCGTTTACTTTGGTTTTGCTTTACTAGACCCTATGATTGGTTGGCAAATTTCGCACCATTTTCTCAACCAATAGGAAGCCAAATCAAAAACAATCGTGCTTGGTCGCTCGCGTTTTCCCGCGCTTGACTCAGGTTACATGTATACGTATTTGCTTCGTGTTCTGATTGGCTCGTTGTGCTGTTTACATCTGTTGTGATTGGCCAGAGAAATTACTTTGGTTTTGGCAATTGCTCTGATGGTAATGATGATGTTGACGGTAATGACTGATAAATTTTGAGAAACCGCGAGAGAAGTCTCACTCCTATCAGAGGTGATAAAATAGAAACCATAACGTCATCACCTAGCATTGTGAAGAAGCAGTTATCTATTATTAGATTAATGACGCAGAGACAGAATGCTTTTCTAGCAACAGTTTGGTTGTCATACGAATATCTAAAATTAAACTTGGTTGCCTATTTCTCAGTCGCCGTTTTAGAATCAGTCCTTCTTCGGTGATTTAAATTTTGATCTCGGGAAATAGCAAGTGTTTGGAGGTAGAACTAGTAGATGTCAGTTACGTTTTAACGATTATTCCTTCCATTTCAACACAAACAAGTTCAGACATCTCTAAGCATTACAAGACAATAGCTGTATATATTTTGGTTAAGTTTGAAAATATAAAATCTTAGTGTCTCACGGTCTATTTTAGTTGCACCATTGATAAGGCACAGGGACTTTTGTTACCCAGCGTGCTGTTCGAACGCTCAAAGTGTCCATGGCGTTCCTGCCGCGGTTCTTTAGAAATGTCAGAAGCGAGCTGACTTGAAAGAAAATCTTTCTAGAAAACGTGATACGGCCTCAATTGAGTCGAAGTTGCGCGGGCAGGATAGGTATACATCTCTACTTTGCCTTTATGAAGGAATTGGGACACTAGGGATGATTTCACCGAATTATTCCGTTTCGTGCTTCGGGCATGGCTGCAATAGTGTTCGGCCTTCCGTTTCACTTAGCAGTGGAAACCCGAATGATGTTAACTCGCCGAAATCGCTTTGAATCGGCTTGTAAAGCTGGTAAATGACAAAACAATGTTAGGTTCTACCATTTTACACAAATCCGTTGTATCCCCATACAAATCTTTATAATTCAATGGTTCTCTGATATTGAGCTTGGGCTGCCTGCGGTGAGATGCAAATTTAGACGCTGTTCAGTCGCGGCAAGTAGTTGCCTCAAGCGTCTTCTAAAACATATGCCTCAAAATTTTATAATATTACCACAGCAAAATAACATATCAAGTTCTAATTTGTTTAACAAGGGTTATTCTGAAAACTAAGCCAATTTTATCGGTAAAAGCCGATGAAAAAGGCACGAGTCAGACGTGTTTGTCAGTTGTGTATGCTATCGGTTGATTGACAACTGAAGGCGAGAATGGCCTGGCCAGGCCCCTTTTATACCGGAAATTCCGGTTTAATGAGGAAAAACAATTGCTCTGCACGTGCGGCGTTTTTAATTTTGATACATTTCTTTGCCGTCCGGCTCTTCAAAACAACGGGAGAAATTAGGGGTTTGAGCAGACGACAATAACCGCGCTAATCAGCTCGTGAACGTCTCCATCGAAATTATATTGTTAGAGAAAAAGTTCTGAATATATGGCCAAGAAAAAAATTCAGGCACTTATCTACACATTATAAAGTTACCAAAACAGGAAAAACTCCACAGACCATATAGACACTTTAACAGTTATGTACTGTGTTATCGAGATTTCTCTTACTTGCAACAACGAAAGTAAAATGCAGAGCAGCGAAAACGCATATGTTCGGAATATGCGTTTGGAAACCCTGCATTGAGTGCCCCAAGTTCGTTTCCAGGGTCTTTCTTCTCCACCTGAGAACGAGGTTGTGAGTGCCCGAGAACTGGGCCACATGGCGCTACTGCAATCAATTAGACCCTGTCGAGGTCCGTCAGAACCGCTGTTTTAATTGATCCAAGTAAATTTACGACAAAACAATTTTCACAAATGCGCGCCCCTTAAACTCTATAAAATGCCAGTTTGTGTGCATTCTTTGCTTTCAGTAGACGCAAGTCATATTGTACAAAGTTGGTTTACCGAGTTGTTAAGTAGATTACGTTGAAATCAAGAAGGCTACACGCAAAACAAATTAAATTTACCCATGTCGGAATATACACTTTAAGTGTGTGCAGAAAATCTTAAAATGACGAATTGCCTTAAAAAATGAAAAATCCAATATCCCATCCTGAATTTATTGAATTTAGCTTTGGTTCATAAACACTTCAAAAATCTTTTCTTTACACGAGAGGCAAATGCACGATCCGTGACCTTAACTAGAAGCCATGCGTCCTCGGAGCAAGGAATTGAAACTCGGCGAACGACTCAAGAAGTAACACTTTTGTCAGTAAAGTTTGGTTGCCTTAAAAACACGTTGAACCGAACTATGAGATGCGTGCATGAGCTAATAGAAAAAATATATTTTTTATTTAATCAGTGTTTTGTGCAAACAAAATTAGCCTTTCCCTTCATCATGATTCAATTCCTATTCCTTTGTCAAAACTTGCAATTACATAACGAAAGAAATTTTAAAAAGAAGTACATCAATGCCTGATTTTATTAGTTCTAGATGTCCAGAGCCTTATCACGACTTGGATCAGTCCTTGTATCTCGGATAAAAGCGTTGTTCTCTTTCCAGTTTCAGGTAAAAACAAAAAAACTGCTCGATATTTACGTTGTACAAGATTTTAGTATGTAAAAAAGCTAAGGAAATTTTAATAACGAGGAATATCTAAGACCCCCATCTAAGCTCCGTAGCGCAGTACCACTCAGTTCACAACCATACATAACATACGAGAAAAAAATCTACACGTCCGAGGGCAGACGGCATTTCGGCTCTTAGTTTTACAATTAAGCGCAGAGAAAAGGTGAGTAATATACAGTAAGGACTGGAAAAAGCGAGTGCTCTCACAGGCTAAAGCCGGGTATCCTGCTAAGTTAAACCAAATCACTGCATCCTATTCTGATTCAAATTTGCAAACGTCAATATTTTTTTCTCTAGCTTTTGTTAGTGTTATAAGCCTTTTTGAAATATTTTTTGTCAAAAAATGCCTCGAAAGTTTCTCTATTTTTAAGACACATGAAAAAATACGACCAGCGTAGATTCATACGCTATGTTGTCATTCAATTTTGTCATCATTTCTCAATGCCGAAAATAAGTCCACCGAAAAATAAACTACGCAAATCTTGCTCCGCAAACTTCCTTCGATCCGAACAAAAACCTAGGGCCATGGAGTGTTGTGGTTAGCTTTAGATTGTTAGAGTGTACTTCGAGCAGTTTTTTAAAGCTGTTTTTGATATTAATAGTGGTGCTATGCGCTGGAACAATTTGAACAAAAAGGTTAAGAGAGTTTTCCATTAGTGAAAACTGGCTGGCCAGAACGGTCAGTTCGTAAACTTAGCTAGTACGCCATTTTTAACGTCGAGATCTACAAATTCGTCGAAACTGCATAATCAGAGAAATGTAGGTAATTTTCCGATTACTAGTTCGGATGCTCAATCGTTGAGCTACAAGAGACTCGTGGGAACTAAGGTCATTAAACTAGGTTCAAAGGACAAACATCCTGCATACTGCTAGGATTGGAATGTCATGTGTGGCGTATGCGCGTTGGAATAAATAGTATGGTATATTTTAAGCCTGGTAAATGAATGAGAATAATGCAATTTTTTTCAGTGAGGAAATCCGAGTGCTCATATGGGGTGTCGAACTATGACCTTCCGATTACTAGTTCGGATGCTCTACCATGGAGCTACAGGAGACTCATGGGAGCTAGGGCCATCAAACTAGGTTAATGGAACTAATTACAGGGTCAGTTCCGCCGGGAGACAGCCTACCCATCTGATACAGGGCTAGCTTTACCTAAAACTAATCCAAGTTTTGTAGTATGATTAACTCTATTGTAGTGGTCTATCCTTTGTAGTGTAATTGAATGTCCTCCAATTTAAACGTGCTTGCATAATTTGCAATATTTGGCCCTGTCTGTTCTGGTCATTTGTAAATGCCCCACATGGAACTAGCTTTTAGTTGTTTGTGACTACCATTTTAAAACGAAGTTGTATGTGTGTATGTTTTTATGTTTATTGCCAACCCTATCCCATTTTGAAACTCAAAATACCGGCTTCCATTCAGATAAGGTGCCCATCCCCTAAAACTGGAAAAGCTGTTTAAAATCCCTTGTATTAATGCAAACAAACAACAACAACAACAAAAGCGTTTATTTAGACACGATAAAAATATGTTACAGCAAATTGCTGATGGGGTCGTAATTAAAATATTATACACAAACAAATATGGATAATTAAGCCCAAGCCTAAAGCGTTTACGGTAATCACGTGATACGCAGTATAATCTGATAATTAGCCTTGATTTGAATAAGCAAGTGCACGTGATTGGCTCCCCATGCCGGTGTTGTTTGTTAATAGTAGTCTGCTGTTATCCAATTAACACACTCTTTTTTAAGTGCGTATTTTCTGAAGTAAAGCTAATTTGGTGAGCTCCAGTCTTTCAAGTGTTTCTTTGCCACTGTCACGTATATTGGTTTATTCATGCACCTTACCAACTGTCATTGACCAAGATACCGGACACAATGAACAAGGGACAGATATAGACATACCCATCAGCAAAATAACGTCCTGATATAATAAATTAAATACGGAAAGACTTGTCATTTACAGCAGGAAACAAGACAAATAAGGATAAAGTCTTGTCGCTATTAATAATTCCGGTACCCATCACAGACAGAGCCTTAAGGGCGCACATATGGATGCAGCTTTAAAAGAAACCATAGCAGACTATATTCTACCAGAAAGCTTATTAAATGTCAACGTTGGCCAAAGTATAATCGCGGAAAATTTGTCTGTGGCAAAAAACATGAGTCAAAGACAAAACGCGATGTGTCATTCAGAAATGAAAATTATGTTTGGCTGCTTTGTTTAACCAATTCTTAGCACGTTACGAGCAGGTAGTGGGAGGACAACTTCACCTCAAATCGGATTTAGTTAATGACCTATAAAGTTAGTCAGTAGTGTCGTCTAAAACAGAGAGTACAAAAGATTTTTTCTGAATACCGCTTTATTACACGATCACCTTCCCGTTATTTTTTATGTTATGAAAGTTGAAGGGAAAGCGAAAATTAATGGCGAGCTATCATATGTACCTTAACTAAATAGCATTTGTTAATCTTACTTCGACAACGCCTCCGCTGTTGTTTAGACTAGCTGATCAGAAACAAGGCTGCTTCTGATAATATGAGGCATTTATGATTTTGGCGTGAAAACGAACATGACAAGTGGAGACAAACATGGATGGTAAACCTTATACTCCTTCATATTTGTGATATTTGCACAGCTTTTACATGTTGTACTTAAGAAAGATGCTAATTCTAAACTTTTCAATTGAAAATTTTTCCAAAGCCTCCACCCACATGGCATTTATAATACAAGATAGTGCATAAAAGATCTGTTGACTGAGACAGAAAAAAAAATCGATACAACTCCCTCTCATTTTCAACACGATCCCTTCGTTTTTTACATAATAAAAAGGATTGAAATTTGCGAAGAATAACCAGGTTTCGCCCCCCAGTTATTAATATGAGGGCGGAAGAAGACCCTAGAACTCAAATACAAGCTTGTGAATATATATGTATATATATTTTGTTTTGCGGTGAACTTGTCAGGCAAAAGGGACAATATGGCTACTGAAAAATTGATGTGCTTACGGGAAAAAAAAATCCCAATTTCCCTTGAATGCAATCCTCACGCGTAATGTGCGTTTTTGCATACGTCTGTATCCGTTACCGTTTATGGTTCGTTTCGACGCCGCTTTTTTTCTGGGAACAAATGTCAATGCGGATCAAGATTTTAGTTTTGGGGATCCTACACAGTCAAAAATTGACAAAAGTTACGAAATTGGGCAATCGCTTCGCATGAAAATGAAACAGCATTACGATGTCTGCAGATCCTTTCTTCTAAAGGACATTAAATTGCATCTTTTTTTATACGCCTTCGGCCGCTTTTACGAAAAAAAAAACAACTTAAGGAAATAATCGCAGTATTTTCTTATCCAACTCAGTATCTTTTTCCCTGGGGGTTTCTTTGAAATGGTGGACATCAATGAACGCTAGACTGTTCTCGAATGAGATACGAAACAAAATTAATTTTCACGGTTATTGCTTGTTTGCAAGGGGAGGCGGATCATTAATAAAGCGTCTGTCTCAGTCTTTCAGTTTAAGTTTCTGTTTACCTTAACTTTGTCAAAGTTTTACAGGAAATCTGATTGTAAAAAGCCAAACATCCTCACTGAGACAAAAATCCATTAACGAATAGCTTTTATTTTGGGGAAAGGTTTTTGTCAGTTGTACTAATCGAACTTGAGAATTTTATAAAGAAATTATCCTGCATTAGATGGGTGATCTTCAAAGTGTCAAACATATTCTTATTGTTTGAATGTTAAGTATTGGTCCAAGAACCATTTTTTTTGTTGAAAGAATCGAATACTACTTATACGAGTTGATATAATTATCATATCAAAAGAAACAAGTTGAAACGACTTGCTATTTTACCGTGTGCATGGGGTGTCAAACATAGTGCAGATTGGGCTACGAAACGAAGCAAGAAAAATTGGTGAGTTCATTAGCAGGAACAGTCAGTTTATTTTAGTGGAAAAAAAGACACGATTAAAAAAACCAGGAATTAGTAAATATTAAATTAAACGTTGCGCCAGGTAAGTTAGCGTGAACAAAGAGTTTTGTGGTTAGCTGACTTTAATTTCTTTATCTTTGTTCTCGACAGGCTTGTATATTAGTCGAAAACTAATATCTTGTGTGGGCAGGCAGGTGGTTATATACAGCTGAGCCGCACGGGACTTGTCTTTGCCGTTAACAAGCGAGAAGAGTTTTCAGTTGACGACACGGTTATCAAAATTAAGAACAAGAAATAACTTGAAAAAAAAAACGCCAGTTAAACGTCACTGGAAAACAACTAAAATGGCGGAAGATAACTTCACGAGCGCTCAAAACACCACCAGCGAAAGGTCAAGCTATGCGATCCTCGCCCCTCCATTATTTTCCATGATTATAATCATCGGATTGATCGGAAACACGCTTCTTATTTACACGGTGATTCGTTGGAGGGAGATGAGAACACCTTGTAACTATCTTATCGTCAACAATGCTGTTGCAGACCTTGGTGTGGTGATCATAGCCTCGCCACTGAGAATTGTCGAAGTTTACCATGGATGGGTACTTGGAGAACCTACCTGCCGAATCGTAGCACCGACACAAGACGTTTTTGTTGTCGTGTCGGTAATAACATACACGTTAATCGCTTGGGAGAGATACAGGGCTGTAATCACACCATTTAAACCCAAACTGACTTTACGGAGCATTGTAATCGCCGCAATCCTTATCTGGGTACTTGCCTATCTCAGCACAGGGTTACCAATTGCCTTGCACCTAAGTGTGGTCAAAATCGGGAATAAATCTTGGTGTATTGCCTCGTTTGCGTCAGACATTTCACGGCAGATGTACGAGTTATATTTAGTTGTATTTTACCTAGTTTTGCCCCTTACTTTCCAAACGCTGGTTTATTCTCGGTTAGTGCACCGACTTACGCGCAAGGATCCCATGGAGAGGTCGTTGAGTGACTCAAAGAGTTCTCGAACGAGGCGGGTCAAGAAGCGAAGATTGGTTCGCGCAACAATTATCCTGGTTACCTTTTTCCAGATTTGCTACATTCCGCGGATGGTGATTATGTTGCTTTATGAATTCGCACGCGATTTTACCAACAATACCTACTTCAAATACGTGGACCTTGTTTTGTTGGCTCTATTTTATGTCAAACATGTTGTTAATCCGATAGTACTGTTTATTATCGGAAGCGATTTTCGTAAGCGCTTCCCTTGCGGAGTGCGCAAGTTTGGGAGTATCTTTCCCTTGAAAGGTTTCTCGTCTCGTAGATCGACACAAGACAGTAAATTACTTAATATATATGGCAAGAATGGCGAAGAGCGTGAAATAATCCATAAGGAAAGTGCGCTTTGAGGATAAGGTTTTGTAGACATTATCATGATCCGCTATCAGTGAAAGAGTCCGTATTTTGCGTTAGTACACCTTAAAAACGCGCGCGATCCATTTGCTACATGACGCTAGAACTTTGCTCACGAGGCGCCCCTCAGTTCTGCAATTCGTGGCTCCCTCGGTAAATTAGGATTTTAAAACAAGCGCGTTCTAGATTTTTAAAATGAGTTACTTTAATGCCTGAGTTTAGTTTACATTTGTTACTTAGTTTTAGTGACATTTTCTTGGCGTAAGATTAGCTTTGCTGAATGATAGTTTACTCAGTCTCAAATACAACTGAAACATGAATTGTGAGAACTTTCAGTTTAAATGACAATAAAAAGACAAAGGTGTTTCCTTTGCCGTGCATTTGCATGTACTGATTAACCATCGCTAAATAAATTTTAGTTATCATTGTACTACTGGGATTTTTTGTGCGTGAGCTACATACAGTTTACTCGATTAACCGCCCATCTTCGAATAAGCGCCCACTCTGAAAGCCCAAAAACGTAATAAGCGACCACCTCAACCCCCGTCCCTGCGTCACAACAAGTACATTTCTGTGCTAGCCCAGCGTGAAGTAAGAGGAGCGTCAGTTGTGTTCCAACATTGGTTTTAGATCAGCGGTAGTCAATGAACTTTTTTATTGTTTATGGCTTGTTCATGTTAGCTTTTGCACTTTGTTCTGTCTTTTTGAAGCGAAATAAACTTGTTTTCCATCGTTTAGTTATTCTCTAAAAATGTCCTCGCTTGCTGAAAATGTTGGAAAAATAATATG
The DNA here is from genome assembly GCF_977016875.1 of Pavona decussata. NCBI lineage: Eukaryota > Metazoa > Cnidaria > Anthozoa > Scleractinia > Agariciidae > Pavona > Pavona decussata. Next base: position 3,224,735 of record NW_028145758.1, on the reverse strand, counting down.
CGCACACCCTCATGTGCTAAAACAGAATATATTCTCTCGTCCTTTGTTTTACATGTAAATCAATACAAACTGAACTTTTTATCGCCTTTTTCAAATTAATCCTTCTGGCCAAAGTTAATCAAAGGCAATGACAGACTTCTTTGTTATATGTTCTAGTTAGCACTTTTGGCCTTAACCATGCATTGCAGCAAATGACCAATAGAAACATTCCTGTTAAGATATTATGCCGTGTCGGTGTGAACGTAAAACAAAGGATTGTGCACGGTCGCGGCCCTTCCAACATAATTTGCACTGCGGCACCATGCAACATTGTTATCAACTTTGAAGATGGCAAGGTTTCCGGTAACCACTTCCTCCATTAACTAAGTCGGAGATATTTAATAGTAAAAATCAATATGGTTCATTTGGCTTGAAGGCTTCCCCACTGACAGCATTGATGGCAGGATGTTGAATGAGTTTGTTCTGCCAAGTTAATAATGTATAGGACCGCCTCGGTAAACAATTAAGTCTTTTATTTGAATTCGAAGGTTAAACATTTGTCCAATTTTCTTATCGATAAATCAAACGAAATATTTTATGGTAAATTTTAGAAACGAGAATTAGAAATGACTTGAAACGAGGGTTAACCTTAGCGATTCGGTTAAAAATGGTTTTAGTTCAGGGACTCCTAATAATAATGGCGCCATAGAGGTCACGTGACAATAAATGTGGTCCAATTTACACGTCCTGTCGTCGCCAATTTACACTTTGCAATTTGTCACCCGATTTCTTTTTCTGTTGGTGTAGTGCGGGCTAAAATTCGGCCCAATTAAAAAAACCGGCCTGAATTTTATAGATCCGGGGCCGATTTTCGTTCGCTCCTCAATTTCTTTGCCAAATCGGCCCGTATTAATCGTTGCGAATAAATTAGCTTTTAGAATAGACGGACGGAAGGACAGATTGTGGGGTCGTCTGCTAGCTGACAAATGAATGAAATTGAAATATAATTATAAAAACATATATAGAACGAAAATATAGGAATTCTTTTAACTGATGTGTTCTTTGGCACAATCTGTAAAAGTGAACTATCGTAAAAATGAAATCAAGTTCTTTGATTGACTGGTCTGTTTCACTTCAGCGCAGAATTGATTAATATTATTGATGGCCTGAATGATCGTTACCAACTAAATCAAGCAGCATTGCACTGAAAATTTTTTTTAAAGACAAAAATTCCAAGTTTTTCGTGCGATGATTTATTGTTGATATTTGCTTCGCGAGTTGCCGCGTGAGTATTCAAGCTACAGTATGGCGAACGAACAAAGTTTTCCTGATCTCTCAACGACGAAAGCTTAAGCACAAGCGATCTCTGTTCAGATAGTGAGAGAAAGGGCAAAGAATTACGTGAATCTGCAAACCAGGAAAAGTAGGAAGATGGCTCGACGCGAAAGTCGATCGGTCTCGCTTGAGGTCTCGCTCTATTTTTGGGGCAAACTGGCAATATGGCGCGGGTTTATTTTCTGAAGGCCCGGCCAAACGATTGCGTTGGACGATGTTGCAAAGTGTTGAACGAGATAATGAAATGCAGTCACAATGGTCAGCAGTGTTGCCGTTTAAAAAGTATTCATGAAAGCGAGGCAAAAGCCTGGAGTTCCCTCCGCAATGCTACGGCCGAAAACAAATCCCTATATCGTTCAAATAGTCAGGGGCACCCAACGACAGTTTTCTCTCAGATCCTCTGAAACGCAATTTTAGGCTATCTGGAGTGCTTTTAAAGTTCTGTAGGTTCAATTCAAGCCGCGCTATAATATTTTTATCTGTTCGGTCATTCTAGGGGAACTTGAGTCTTTTCGAAATTATTAGGGCATTTTTGTCCATTTTCCGAAAACCTTAGGTCTTATTTCGTTCCGAAAATCTTAGCTGACCTTTTTTCGGTGTCCAAAACGACATTTTTATGAATTCGAAAACATTAGGCCGTAAATATCCCGTATCACGAACATTCGAGGTGAAAATTCCCTTAAGAAAATTGTAGGGGATTGAGGACCTTCCGAACAGACAATTTACCGAAAAGATCCGTTGGGTGCCCCTGAATAGTGTGCTGCGAGCGTATTAATCACCTTGGTGTCAGTGAATAGTGATGGATATTTACCTACCTCGGTGAATAATATCAAAACTGTAACGGCGCAAACACTGATCCGTACAGGTTTTGTGCGAAGTGCGCACAATGCGAAAATTAAACTGTCTGGTCTTCCTATATGAATTTCCAGCTCCAAAAAGAGAAATGGTGTTAATGATTAAATACAGGGGAGGGTGTACTGCCATGGTTTGTAATACCTTTGTAATAATTATAAACAGTTGTCGTGAGTTTTAATTCCTGCCGTGAATTCAGTCTGATTCCTGTCGTAATTTGCATTGTAATCACACCTGGCGTAGTTTTCACAACGTGCGCATCGCAAAGTGCAATGACACATTGTCATCTTTTGTAATAGGTCTTTAAAATCAACACTTTTCTGTTCCTTTCTAATGAATAACATCCAAGAAACCGTCTCGTAGGGTGAAATTATTTCAAAGCTTTCCAGTATATATCACCAGACGGATAACTTTTGATGATTGTTGTAAACGCTGAGGTAAAACACTCGACTGGGAACGCGAAAACGCGACCCCCCATTTCAGGAAACATGAATTCTTCTATTTTCGTCTACTTTCAGTACTCAACCTACTTTACTGGTGATATTTCTATACTTTATTCATCAGTTTACTCTCAGATAACGCACTTGCAGGGATGTTAAAAAAAAAACAGAAACTTTGTCCTGTCGTAAGTTGTAATAACGTCCGTCACGAATTGTGATACTGTAACAACAGGTGTCATGAACTGTAATATCTGTCGGAAATACTAATAACGCTTGTCTTGTATCTTAATAAAATACCTGTCGAAAATTTGTATTTGTATTTGTGAAAACCCGAGCTGTCGGGAGTTGTAACGACACTTTGTCGTTGTCCTGAAAACGGCACAAGGTGGTACTTCTATTTATATTATTCAAATGAGTTCAAAGTGAGTGTTCCTTCAATACTCATGATATCATAAGTACGTAAATTATGATCATCCGGGTGAGTGTAGTCCTGAGAAGGACTGTTTGTGGTGACTTTGACTGACGTTTCGACAACCTGAGCGGAAGTCATCTTCAGCTCTGAAGATGACTTCCGCGCAGGTTGTCGAAACGTCAGTCAAAGTCACCACAAACAGTCCTTCTCAGGACTACACTCACCCGGATGATCATAATTTACGTACTTATGACATGACTCCTGGGTTCAAACCATTTACAATTATACTCATGATATCTCATTCACATGCTTGAATCTTAACTGAAAAAGAAACTGGTTTTCCGACTGTGTTCTCGTGGTCTCGATATTTGTGAGCTCTTTGTAAAAAGGCGTAGCTCGTATAAATATTCTACCCAATCTGAGTTTGCCGCGAAATTTCCAACGGAGCGCCAATAGTGCAAGCAAAATACTCTGTACATAAGACCGCGATTCAACAAAAGCTCTTTGAAAATTTGGTTCCTCGCTAAAGGCGATCATAGAGAATTTTACTCGGTTTGGTCAAAACTGTGGTGGAATCAGTTGTAGCTAGAAGCCTGATACGCTTCAGGGAATCATTATTTTCGAGTTAAAATAAAGGGACTAATTGCCGTTGCGGTTGTTGAAGTTGTTGCGCATAAAAGGCACGTCTAAATCGGCTTAAAAATTAACAAAATCTAATACAAATCACAGATCTTTGGAGCGCGTTCGATTCCTTACATAGCACAAACTTGGCTATGGTGGGCCCTTTCCTGTTCGTTTTGATTGACCTAATTCGTTAAACGAATAAATAATTCAACGTTTACGATCAGGTTATAGCCTGTAAATCGGCTCCCAAAGTGGGACATAGGGCAAAGAGAAAGTGAATCGGGTCTGGGGGTCTTTCTTTCTCTGACTGAGCTCGAGTTTTATTTTCTCCCTCTACGCCACTTGACGTCCACTTGGGAGCCTGTTCACAGCAGTTGCTCTGGCATCTCAGATGGGAATGGAAATAAGCATTGTTCCATTTTATGTATGTGGGAAAACGAGAAAAGCTGGTAAAAAGAAAACCTCCAAGCAAAGGTTCAGGCATTCAAGCCGTGGCCAAATTGATGGGAAATGAATCATGCCCCTTGCGTGTCCTCTAAAAAAGGGTAACAATCATGATAAAAACAGAAATAAATGACAATAATGTATTATTCAGTGAGTGACACAGGCATACTCGGAAAAAGGAAATCCGAGTGCTCCTATCAGGAGTCGAACCCAAGACCTTCCGATTACTAGTTCGGATGCTCTACCACTGAGCTACAGGAGACTCGTGGGAGCTAAGGCCATCAGTAAACTGGGTTCATGGGACAAACATCCTGCATACTTCTAGGATTGGAATGTCAATGAGTGGCATATGCGCAATGAAAGGGAATGTGATGTAATATTTTAAGCCTGGTGAATAAATGAGAATGATGAATTATTCAGTGACAGAACTACTCTTCAAGCAATGTCATTTGATTTTTATTTAGATCCACTTACACAAAAAGAGTCACTACACCAGAACAGTTCCTGTCTGTTCTAGATACAATCTTTATGGTAGCCATTACAAAGCAATCATAACTTCCATAAAATTTGCAATCATATCAAACAGGCTTAGCCCCGTACATTTTCAAACTCTCGTGAAGAGCCTGACAGACAGTAAAATTCATTACGCATTCATTTCACTTTTCAGCATTTTAAACCACAGTGAAGACCAACACCCTAATAAACCTTATTCGCTTCGTTTTTTTGTTGCCCCATTACAGAACATGTGACAGTACTCTAGGGAGTAGACTCTTTTACAATTGGTCATATTCACGCTGGCATGCATTCTTTACTTCCAAAAAGAGAAAGGACCTATTCTCCTGAGAAAATCACGTGGTTTGTAATGGGCAATTAGCATATTATTATAGAGCTAATAAGGTCTGTATCAAGATTTGTCATAAAATACACACGGTTTCTCATTGACAACAATGCTCTGATTATTGATAACAATGGTAATATCTATTCTTTTTCCTCCATTGCAGTGAAGTTTGTCGAAGCAGGATCATACACTTATGCCCAGAAATGCACCCAACCCTGAATTTGGGGAATTTTATATAAGGCAGACCTTTTTTTTTTTTATTTCATATGACTTCATGTTTGACAGAATTATGTGTGTTTTAGTAAGAAATAAGGTGAGGGGACACTTTGTGATGTCCATCATACAGTTCATGCGTCTCATAAGCGTGCACTTCTGGACATATCTCAGATCATATATAAGCACAGAAAAGGGCGAAGCAACAACAAATTCACAGTAAAATTAAGAAAAAAACAATGCTTTTCAGGCTCGAAGACAGACTTCTATCATCTTCAGTTCAAATTACTCCTATGAGGCACAATGAATACTTGATAAATATTCCACCGTTGACGGTGCATTCTGCTAGAAGAGCGATTTCAATTTGAAAACCTAGTAATTAGCTTGAGCTATTTAATATTCAGCCATTCATCCATTCTCGTCAAGTCACTTCTTTCTTCGGTTCAATAAGGCGTTGCTGGATTTGCCAATATCTTTCAGCCTTGCCACCTTCTCAGGTTCAAACCTCATGCAAGCCAATGCGTTTGTCATCTCATCCTGCAAAAATTACTCATCAATTAATCACATAGTTTTGTTGCTGAACCCTGTAAAATTCCACACTCCGAAAATAACCACACCCAAACCTCAGCCGCCCAAATTTCGAATGTAAACACCATTCCAATGTTCAAGATCTGTGGACTGTCAGGGTAAACATTACCATTTCAATCCAATCACTTAGTGTTCAGTTGTTCTAAAGCTGATTTTATTTACAAGCCCAACCAACTTCCCTCCAATATCACACATGTACCCCCACCCTCTCCTCCCTTATCGGTCGAAAACAAGCCCTCCCTGACAATAATCTCGTAAATGAGTCCTTTGAACGAATTAAAGGGGAAGTATCGCGGGGATTTTTACCCTTTGTGGTGAAAATGGTGCGATAACACCTTCGCATTGTTACAAAATGATTCTAGAACTTCAGGAAACAAGATGCCCCTCTAATGGCATTACACGGAATGCTTAATGTAGCCCCAATTATTCCCCATTGTATGTTTCGCAGATATTTAAAAAATATCCTCCCTTGGCCATTGAAATAATTGTCTGAATGGTTTTATTCAGATATATTGCGTGATACTTATCGTTGTGTTACTAGAAATCATACCAGAAATAACTATGCAATAACGTCATGACCCCGCTGAACTGGTCTGGCCTCCTCTAGCTCTAATCCTTCGCGTTGATCATTCGATCTGTTTTTTAAAGTGGATTTTCTTTGCTGTGAACTCTCCCAATTTCCGCCGTTTCAACTGTCGAGTACTACCTAGAAGTTATTATTTCGATTTACTGCTTGAAAAAGGTTGGTTTTCTCTCTGAAAACGGCAGATCCGGAGTCTTAAATTCAGACATGTGGCCGCCATTGAACGAAAACAACTTTTCCAAATGATGATTTGCTTTGACGTCACACAAGTAGAGATGAGTGGGTCCCCTCCCTCGTGATATACGCGCAGATAATGGAGTTTGATTGGGCCACTTTTGTTCAAGACAATCAAAACAATAGATCCCTTCTGGGAGAGGGAAGAATTTAATCTAGTTTTAATGAATAAATCAAATGATGATTTGACGTCACACAGAAGTGATGAGTGGGTCCCCTCTCTCGTGATATGTGCCTGAAAAATAGATTTTGATTGGGCCGCTTCTGTTGAAGACAATCAGAACAATATATCCTTACTAGGGGAGGACAGAGTTTAATGCATAAATTAATGTGCACATTTATGACACCGATGAAGAAAAAGATACCCGACCGAAACCTAGACACGTCATACCCTGCGGGCATTCCGTGTAAAAAGAAATCAACTGAATTTTTGAAAAGAACAACTCATGACCTGCTCTAGTGTATTTTGGAAACGAAAACGCACGAAAAACGTTAGCCTAACTTCTTTCAAGTGGCAGTCCATTCTAACCCAGTCCATCAGTGGCTAGTACATTGGGGTGACAATGTACAAAAATTTGAGCAATAGTTTCAGGTATCTGTTGATAGAAAAAAACGTTTCGGAGTTTTTGGATACAACACCAAATTCCCGCGACACTTCCCCTTTAAAGGAAAAAACGTATCATTTCATTTCATAAGATGTCTTCATTGGATTAGAAATTGTATTCTTAAATAGATTCATAATGTACTGAGTCCGTAAAAAAATTCCGTTGTTTTCTTTTTTCACACCGTGGAACAGGTATCACCACGGAAAACTAAAGGTTAAGGACCATAGCTCATTAAACCTCGTTAGTTTTCCTCATAATAAAGCAGCTCTATTGATATGTCCTGACGGGCCTTGTCTCACGACAGAATCTCTTACCTTAACATCTTGCCAGTTTTCTTCTTCTTCTCTCAACACTGCAGCAGTGTGTAGTGGAGTGGACGGAACTTCTGTGTAAGCCTGAAAGCAAAAAAGAAAACATAAAAAATCATGACGGTTTTGACAGTAAACAAACATCATTCCAGCGGTAGTTGAGACTCTCCAAAATATGGCAAATGATAAGGGGGGTAGTTCCTAAAGAAATTGTGGTGTTGCGTCGGTGGGGAGTAGAAACGATGTTGGATTTTATGAACAGCAGAGCAAGCACTCGAATCTCTTTATGGTGGCAAAATTACCTCATTAACTGTCCATAAAACCAAACATTTGCCTCTAAAATATCGCTTTCTTAGTATCAAACACAAGAGTAAGAAATTATTGACTGAATGAAACGTGCCGCTTTACTTTAAATGTGCTACGAAATAACTCGCATTTGGTTCGATGTTTAATTCGTTACAGATGTAACAAAGTGCACACGATGAGGTTTACTTGGAAAATTTTTTTGCCGTTTCCATACACTTGGAAACGTATGCAAAACTTCCTAAATTTATGGGACTATATCTCAGTGCTATATTAAAAGACAAGACTCCTGCCCTTTTAACTAAATAAACTGAGGTGCTCTTCCCAGCAATATCAGTGGTTTCCTAGCCTACATCAAAATCATAAATAACCGTGATTGGTAAAGGTCTGTAGTACAGTAGTACATTTATGTTGCTCGCTGATTTGTACCGGGTGGTGTCCCACGACACACAACTTAAGGACGGTGCCTACTGTTGTTCCTGCGCATACGTTCTGCACATCTCGAGATACTCGGGTTTCCTATGAGTGGTGCCTACTAATACAGGGATATTTTTGCGCGGTTTAAAACTATGCGGAGAACACCAGAACTTAGCAAGTGCTTTTGGTATCCAAAAAGAAAATTGGGGGTAGCCGTGCATTTTTCAGAGATAGGCTTCAATTTGGAAAAAAAACGCCATACATTGCTTTGTATTTTAACTCTGTCTAAAACAATAATTGTTGCTTGATTATCTCTTAAAATGCATGATTACTCCCAATTTTCTTTCTGGATTCCACTAGTCCTTGCTAAGATCTGCTTTTCCCGTATAGTCATAAATTGCGCAAAAAATACCTCTGTATAAGTAGGTACCGTCCTTAAGACACAGGTGTGCCAAGTAGCTGGCTCTATTTGATTCTAAATCGGTTGACAAAGTGTTTGTCCGTGTAATGTTCTCGTACCTTTATCCATGGGTTGTTCAAAAGTTGTTCCACAGTAAACCTGTTTTGAGGGTCTGTTCTCAGAAGACCACGGATCAAATCTTTGGCTGATGACAAGAGGACAACAATCAATATACACGGATACAAAAAGAAAAGTCAATAGGAATTGCAGCAACCATTTAAGAATGAGTGGTTTTCTTCCAGCTGCTTACCCTGATTTGAAACTCCTTTCCACTCTGGGTTGGGGAAGTCGTACTGTCCTTGCCTGATTCTCTTTCGCATTCCAGGAGAAATGGCTGCTCCGTGGTTGCTATAAAATGGCGGAAAACCACACAACCTGTGCAAAAAGTTACAGCCTGGTCAGAAAATACGAAAAAAGGTCAGCTAGCATTTTCGTTAAGCCAACAACAGCTCGTAAATTCGGAGAATAAGATTGCGTTCCCTAAAACTTTCTGCAAATTAATTTTTCGGCTAGCATCCGAACAGATCAATCTGTATTAACTTTCACAAATATGTCTTTAAAATGACACAAAACGATCTGGAAGCAGAGGAGACAACATTTTAAGTATTTTGATTAAATGTTCTCGTTGGGTCTGTGCGCCGGATATAAATCTGGCACTTAGCAAACACAAATAGTATTTTAGTGTACACAATTTAGCACCACAGTAAAAGCCCGCGTGTAAGAACCTAGTGGTTTAAGAACCGGCTGGCAGAAATTTGCCATTTCATACCCAAAAATATAAGAAACTGTTTAGCCAAGCAAGATCAAGCAGGTTCTTATATGTGGGTAACAGTCAAATTATGATAAACATTTTAATCAGATTGTAAATTGATATTACATTTGATACTACAAGAAAACACCAAACTATAATTAAAACTAAAAGTATTAATTTCTACAACAAAAACGGGTTTATACATTTGTTTTTATTATTATTATTATTATTATTATTATTATTATTATTATTATTATTATTATTATTATTATTATTATTATTATTATTATTATTATTATTATTATTATTATTATTATACAACTCTTGTTGTAGAGATAACACTATATACATTCTGTAACCAATTTTTCTTAGGCTTACCATAATACAGTTGTGAATAAATGCTGTATAACCCAAGTTTATTTATTTTTCTGGTAATCAACAACTATATCTCCTTCATAGAAATTCAGAACCTAATTAAGAACCTACTTCCCCTAAACTGTCAAAAACTACCCCAAAATACAAGAACCTATTTTGTCAGACTTCAAAAAATGTAGGTTCTTACACACGGGTTTTTTCAGTGCACCTTGTCCACAGCTGTATGCTCTCCTCTCCTGCACATGATGTGCAGTGTGTATAGTAACCCAGTGTTCGACACTAACGCTTGCCCGATTGCCCGGGGCAAGTAAAATGATTCAATGGGCAAGTAAAACTACGGTAAAAGTTGCCCGATCGGGCAAGCAGATGTTTTGCTCCTGTCCACAGTGTGTCCAGCAGGAAATAAAGCGAATTGAAAACTCTTTGCCGTCAATTTATTGATTGTGTTAATATGGGTACCTACCTTGGGATATTTTCATACCCCTTAGCCGTAGATCGAAAAAAGATACATATTAGTTTGGACAAGATACAACGAAACGAGCACGAAACACTGTGCACAAAATCGTGGCCGCCATGTTTTTTTAACCCGCAAAGAATGTTGGTAAATTTACCGTACCCAGGCTCCAAGCAGCCAAATTTACGCTTTGTATTTTCCCGTTTAAAACGGCGAGCGAAGCGAGCGGGCGATTTTTTGGGCAACCAAAAAATACGCTAGGCAACAAAAAATAGAGACCTGGTTGCCCAAAGGGCAAGTTAGTGTCAAATACTGCCAGTTAATTTCTGAACGCAAAATTCATGTACAGCTGTACATGTACCAGCCACAAAGCTTGTGAAACACAAGAAGCTGAGTAACTCAGCACAGTTCACCAAAAGATTATCCTTTCAAGCAGTCAGTGAAAGACATTTACACTGTCATTACAATTATTAGAGGGTTGTGCTTACAGAATGTACATGATGACTCCTAAAGACCACAGGTCGCACATCTTGTCGTAACTCTCTGGACCAAGGACTTCAGGTGCTGGAAGTAACAGAACAGAACAGCTTCATGTTAATATTGTGGTTTAATTTATTTATTTTATTTTATTTATTAATTTTTTTTTTTTTTTTTTTGGGGGGGGGGGGGTTAAAATTTTTCAAACCAGTTTAATTTTTCTTTTTCTTTTTCTTTGTGCACTATTCATTACCATAATCTGAGACAAAGGGAAATAAAAATCAAAATATTTAAACAAAAATATTTTGAAACACAACATATAGTCCATGTACAGCGGTACAGAAGCTATTGAGGCCCTTTTGCTAAATGTAAATATTTTTTAATAATTCCATGAACGCATGTTGGATACCAGATGATAGATAGCCAACAAGGCACTTACATGCCAACTTCGTTATCCAACAACCGTGAGTGGAATTATTATTTCACTAAAAACAACCACGTTTTATTTCGCAAAACAAGGCTGGAAGAATGGCACATATTCTATGGCAGCAAAGCAAAACAAAAATCCTGGAATTTCATTATACAATGCTCCAGTTTGAAATAATATTCATTATACATGTATCTTACATTCCAGCATTTTGCCAGGCTTTGAGTTAAATTGTTGCTAAAGACACAGTAGAATTCCAGATAATACAAGTATTTTGTTTTTCATTTTCAAGAGTTAACTCACCAACATAGTAAGGAGTATAACAGGGTGTTTTGAGGGTAACAGAGGTAGTCTCTTTAGCAAATCCAAAATCAGTTAACTTCAGTAGCGCATTTGGTGAATGATCAGAATACAGCAGATTCTCAGGCTATGAAAATAAAAAGTAAAAAAACAGCTTTAATCAAACAGTGCATTGAGGGATTTGATGAGCTGAGATTACTTCTAGTACCTGAATCACTCTAAATACATGTAAACATACAGTGCAGCTCAAAGACAAGCGAACATCACATACACGTACCATACGCAAGTAACACGCATATGCGTATGTTGTTATACGCGTATGCGTATGTTGTCATACGCGTATATCCTGCCTTTGTTATTCAATGCCATACCTTTGCTCCATGTGGTATTGTCTTGCACAACAAAAGAAACGGTAAAGTAAATGCCACAGCCCGCTGCATGAAATTCGATATGAAAACGTGAATGATGACAGGACTATAATAGAACGTGTTTAGAACCTCGCTTTAACAAACTCGAAACAAGCAAAATCACAACACAGCCAAGGTTTGCCAAACCTATTTTCCCTACATGAAAATGTAGCTCAGTCTATTAATTATTTAATTAATTAATTAATTACAATTACATTGTAACAATAGTGAATAACAATAATAATAACAATTGATCTTGGTCATTCCAGTAGTCATTAGTGCATTGACGGTACAGTATCAGGAGGATTTGGTAAATGGTTGAAACTACTGGGAATACCCTACATTCTTGGACATTATTACCAAATAGAAATTTGGAAATGTCCCATTGTTTGGAAGAAAATTGCAAACAACCACATGCAGGATAATAAGAATTGGTTTATGCTTAGCATGCGTATATTGAGTTATGGATACATGCAGGAAGTTTGGAGAGCATGAGAGAAGCATAAGAGTTGCTTAAGGTGTAGCCAAGAGCAACTCTAGCTTCTTGAGTGCATCCATAACTCAATATATGCACAGCTAAAAGCATGAACCAATTCTTTTATAACATAGTGAAAATAAAGTAAAATAATGATTCCTGATTAATTACAATATTCTCTAAATGTGCTGTACAAAAACACAAAAATGAAAATGGTTTCTTGTATCGGTTTATTCATAATGTTTCATTAATGTTATGGCGCGCAGACACAAAGAAAACACAATATTCTTTTGTGGGCAAAGTTGGGCAGGGAATATACCAACAAGGCTCGGATAAAACCCACCGACCGGATGATGACCGAATGAGGGGCCTCGGTACATGGCGCCATACCGAGGGGGTGCCTCATGCCTGTCCTGCAAGGGGGGGCATAGTTCACACGTGAAAACGCATGGCCGGCATAATGTCCTTGGGCCAAGTTAACCAAGTCCAGCAAATCCTATAGCCCCCCCTCCCTGACGGGGCTTCAGCACAGGGCTGAAGGGGTGCCGCAGGCAGCAATTCCCCGCCCTTAATAATTTTATTAAACATCTCTGAATAACTGACAAAGGATAGAGCAAAATGCAGTGAACAAAATAGAAAGGATAAGGGGAGGCAAGCAACAAGAGAAAAAGGGAGGGTGGGAGGGGAAAAACTTTGCTGCTGCTCAACTTGCAGCCTTCCAAGAAAGTGGCGATTGAAAAGACTGGCACAGATTAAGATGCAAAGCAGGCTGCCGTATATGGAAGTCACATGTTAAGGGTGGACCGCAGTAATAATGCGGGCTCAATAGTTGTTGCTTGCCAACATTAACCTTTATTTTATGCTAAAATGTCAATTAAACTTCGGTGTTGTCTCACTGTAAAAAGTTTTTTATAACATAGTGCACACATGCTTCCCCATCTGACTTGCATATGTCATCTGATGGACACACGACCGTGCGTATGTTGAGAAATGTACAGTACCATGATGACACTAATAGCAATTAGATTAGGAAGCACATGTGCTATGTTACAACTTTATCTTGCTGAAGTGCATCATTTACCCTCGTACCTTCAAGTCCCTGTGTGCCATGTTCAGTGAGTGAAGGTGAGCTGTCGCTAGGGCAATCTGACGTACAACAGCAGCTGCCTCTGAAAATCAAAAATAAACAATACATTAAATTTAATGAAATAAATGAAATGAATAAATCAACTTTGTTTAACGAGGAATTGATACTCAACAGTCTGTTATGACTGACAAACCTGTAACAAACCTCAGATTCCAGATCAAATTGGAATTTGGAAATGTTGGTTTTTCAGACCTCTCAGAGCAAGGACGAGAACCAACAACAAACTCAACCCACATATGACAACAAGTCTGGGAATTAAACTAACCCAAAACTCTTCAATTAAAGTGTTTGAACAAGGATAATTAAAGGCTATACATTACAGTGGGACTACACGTTTCCATTTCATTTATGAAGCTTCATAACCAAGTCTATGTACACAGCTTCACGCAAAAAATCAACCAGCTATCCTGTGAGAAAAGGCATTTTCATAAATTTCCATGCTGCAGAGGTTGTACTTGTAAATGTGGAGCCTACCTCTTTCAGTAAAAGGGTTATCACCTCTCTGTTGAATTCTCTCAAACAGTTCTCCTCCTGTCATACTAAAGAAACAGACATTAAGTTAAGTTAAATTTTTACACTTGCCGATTTTCATATTTTTTCAGACCAGTGTCATACAGTGACAGTTTGAATACCTGAGAAATTAGAGGCTTTACTATGGGGTATGGAGGTGACAACGCCTTGCCATCCAAATAAATTTTCTGTTATATAATAAATCAAGGATAAAAACTAGCAAAAAAACAGTTTGAATTTTTATTTTGTCACTTGAAAATGATGTCATGGCAACATCAAAACATTGTGTTTTCTCACTAATTTTTACACTTAAATGTCCATCTAAATCTAATCTAAATATGATAATTAATCCCTTCAAAATGAAATGGTTGCTGGATACATGTACCTTAAACTTAAGCGTTAGATCAAATTAGATTGATGCCAGTAAAACACAAGGGAGAGTTTGAAAATTTGAAAGTTAACCACGGAAAAACACTGGAGTGTGAGTGGACATGATGGCAAGGTTTCTTCTTCCCATACTAATCCTTCTTAATTCTAACAGCCATAGAAATCCTCCATTCTGAAAATAAGCATGCTTGTTAAGTTAGTATACACTCTGTTTACTCCTGATAAAATAATTTATCTGACTGCTTATGTAGTTATGGAAAGTTAGTGCACATGGCCAATTGTTGCAAAACCGGCCTGTTGGTGGCATTACGACCGATGATATGGCCCAGAAATGAAGGTGAAATGTACCTGTAAGTTAACACTGGAAGAATTAGAAAGTCAAACCCCTGTCTCATCTTAGCCTGATAACTTACCATTCCATAACGACAAGCAGACAATCACTCTTTCCATATTTGTTCTCATAAACATCTTTGACGCCAACAATATATGGACATCCTGATGCCTTCCAGTGAAGGTCTACCTCTCGCCTCGCTTTAGCATTATCTTGCAAAACCTTAAGTAAACATGAAGTCAAAAGACAATTATTTATCACCAAGCGTACATGTAGTTGACTTACCATTGATTTCACCATAACTGTACATGATTGACCTTCAAAATCAAAATTCACAAAGCGATTTATATACTTCACCAATCAAACTTGTCATTGATACCTCAGTTATAAGGAGAAGTAAACCGACTGGCTGTTCTTCAGCCCATATGAAGAATTATAGCATAGTTCGGGTTTGAGGATAGTTACTGACATGTAGCTAAATGATAAACTTTGAGAAGAATTAGTTCTAGAACTTGAGAAATATGAACACATATCACTAACAGTAATGCTGTAATTCAAGATCCACGCAAAAGAAGATCAAGACAATAAATTTACATTCCTGGCACCCAACTGTAACGTAGCATGCACAAAGTCACAACTTTGCTAAAGACACAAAACGTCTGACACAAATAATCCACTTAAAGAACAACTTCCTGTTTCACTGAGAGGACACAAAATGTTTGACTCCAGCGACTTCCTGTTTTGCTGAGGGGACAACGTGGACTATGACACTGTAGGTTACAAGGTGATCTTAATGCACTCAAATCATCAATCAGTCACGATCAAGAATTGCAAGATATTTTCAAATTGAGAACTACTTTCAATGATTGAAAGCAGTTCTTGAAATTACACTGTATCTCCCAACACCCAAAGCAAGGGTGAACTTGTTCATGAACTTGTTCATTACCAGTAGCTGAGAAATCATTGCTTTCTCTAAAATGCAAAAACATTTGTAACCATAAAATTCCCATTAAAAACAACAACAACAACAACAAGTAAACATTGGCATATCCATAGCCATCTCGGATGCTTGGGGTGTCCATTTGAGGTAAACTGTAGTCCTGTGTTTGAATGACGGAATTCTATCTATTGTCAAGTAAGTTTTGATTTCAAAGGTCGCATAGCATTGAAATCAACCATAGCCCAAATGAACAAGGCAGCTGTTTCAATGTCTGTATTAACGGGGTGTCAATTAATAATAAACAACTGTCCTTGAAGATAGATTCAACTGTAATCCAAAACCAGAATACCTCTAAATGATCTCACACAATAAGATATTGCCAGTTCAAATTACTGAAGTACTGAACAACTTAATAAACTATGAAGTCGAATTTCCCGCAAGTCAACATTGATTGATAAACTGCAGGATCATAGTACACACTAATGCTTGAATCTACCAGCTGTTCTCCATTCTTCAGTTAAAAACTTCCTGACAATACAGTACAGATTGCCTAAATGCAAAGGCATTTCCTGCACAGAGACCATGTTTACAATAAACAGGTTTTGTTATAGTTTTTTTTTGTTTTTTTTTTTGTTTTTTTTTTTTTCTGGTGTTTCTGTTGTTATCGCACCCTATGCAACACATACACAATACAAATGATGATGATGATGATGATGATAGTGATGAAGTTGTTGTTGTTGTTGTTAATGGTGACGATGTTGCTGTTTTCGTTGTTGTTTGTTTCAAGTTGATAAGTCAACAAAAAACTATAAATGATTTGTTACAGTATGGGTACATTTTCCTCATGGAAAGTATGATATGAAGCTTGAAATATTTTATGTAAGTCGATTAAATGTTTAAGTGCTTTTCAAAAGTTATTTTACTAATTATCCACAATCTTTACCATTCCACTGAATAATTGCTAAAAAATAACATCTTTCACTGCTTTCATGTGAAAACAGGGTCATTGCATAAAAACAATTATTAAAAACTGAATCATTGTATAATGCAATTCCAGGGATTTGATTGGCTTAGCGGCCATGGTATATGAGCCATTATACCATGCCCGAGAAATGGTGGCCATTAAGCTGACTTCTGGCTGTTCTTGCAAAACAAAATCAGCAAGATTTAGCAATATTTCTTGATTGTTTTTAATAAAACAATTATTCCACTCACGCTTGTTGGATATGACATGATTATAGCCAACTCGGCGCTACGCGCCTAATGTTGGCTATGTATCATCTCATATCCAACGCGCGCTCGTGGAATAATTGTTAAATATACAATAGACAATACTGTGGCTTGCTCACATGTCAATAAACTCAAACATCAAGCTTTTTCGATTTAAAAATATTTTTCTCCAGTCTGCTTTACTCATTGTATGAACTTGAACTTTCCAGTACACAAAGCCAAGTTAAGTCATGTGCTCCAAAATTTATATACAGGGATAAAAAACACAGCTCACATTCTACCTGTAATAATCAGTTGAACAGTGGTGCAAATTTGTGAGGGGAGTTTGGATCAACATAATTAAGGTTCTGATTGAAAAACTCGGTTATCCTGTTTTTCAATGATAGAAGTTCTAAAAGTAATGGTCATTAAGGAAATTTTCAGTATCTTTATACGCGATACTTTGTTACTGAATAAACTGTACATTTCTTCATCTGTCAACTCTGCATTTTGTGCATATTTACTTTGTTGATGCCAATAATTATGTCATCAGACAAGGATGAAAAATTTATGTCGATATTTTACTCCAGAAGAACAATATCACATGATGTTTTAAAACTTAGCACTTGACAAATGGAACCCCAGGCTACTAGCAAAATTACACATACAGCCAAACTGTTATCATCACGAATAAAAATTATGCATGTCGCAATATTTTAATCTGTATTGTTTACGCACATCATATCTTGAAAAAGATTATGTGCTGCGATCGAAATTCATCAGCTTGCAAGGAAATTTACCGTTCGGAACTTTACCAGCACTAAAATGAAAGCAAGCATATCGAAGAACATACAGGGGGAATTTGGATGCCGTACCGGCGTACAAAATCCAATTAAAGGATATCTTTACGTAGGAAGTATTCACAGCAGTTAACTTAAGCTTCTCATTAGGCGCCATCCAAGATCACATAAAATTACAGATTTTCCAGTTGTAGAAAACAACTGACTAGTTAAAGCAACTGCTTAAACTTTATCTTACCTTTAAGGCGAATCGGCTGCCAGTTTTCTTTTCAAAACACTCTAGAACTTTGCCGTTAATTCCAACTCCTAGCACCTTCTGTGAGATAGTGTAGTCGTTCGTTATAAGCGATTTTTTTGCGTGGAAAGGCGGAGGAACGCTAAAAAGAGGCTTGTTAGCTGAGGACATAGTTAGATTTATCGTAGAAACACTTGGATTACTTCTAAAACTTTAAAATCGTCGCTCTTCCTTCTGCTGAAGACTCGCGAATAAGGAAATTTGCTTAGCACCGTGAAATCACCGAGTCGCCATGATGAAATCCGCGCATAATAGTTGGGAGACTAGAACCGAACCTATTAGCATGTTGCTATTTTTGGGATATTTTTTTTGAGTTTAGGAAGTTGCATTTTCTTGACGTAATAATGGGAAAAATTTCAATTCGAATATTTAGTTTCTATTCCTGGAGCCAAGAACTCAATATAAAGCAACCAAGAGTATTGAATCTGCTTTAAATGAGCAATGACAAAAATAATGAAAAGGGTCAATAGCAGATGACCCAAAGCTACGCAACTGTGTCATCGGGTCCCGTGTGATATTAAAGGGGAAGTATCACGAAAATTTGCTGTCATTTCAAAATCCAAAAATGTTTGACTGTCAGCAGAAACAGCGAAATAATTGTCAAGTTTGTTAAAAATTATCACCCCAGTGCAATAAAACTGTCGATTAGTGCCTCTGGCCAGAGACAGAGTAGGCCGGTTTGGATTGAAACTTGAAAAATATTAGGCTAACGTTTTTCAAGTTCTCGCATTTTTGTTTCCAAAATGCTCTAGAACAGATCACAAGTTGTTTCTTTCAAGAATTGAGTTGATTTCGTTCCTCTCGTCATTCTAGAATTATTTGGCAGGTGATAGAAGGTCTTATTTCATCATTTTTAACAAAAGATATCAAAAACTCCATGATACTTCCCCTTTAAGCTAGTAATACTACCGGGCATTAATGGGGCATTGTCCCGTCCGGGGATCGAGCATTGGTCTAACCCGGAGCATTTGCAGGTCTCGTAATTTTCATCTCACCGCACATTCACTTCCTTTCAATAATATAAAGCCGTATCGGCAAAGATGAAAATTTATGAAAAACTTCGTCAAAGGAGGACAAAACTGAGATTGTAGATCTACAGAACGGACGGCCTGGGCCACAATACTGAGACAATTAACTTTCATGCGGAATGAAGATAGGACCAGAAACGAAAAGATCAACTTATTTTTTAAAAGTGAACAAGATGCCCCTAATGGTATTTTCGCGGGATGCTTAATGTGGTCTCATTTATTCCCACTGTATGCTTCGTGGGAGATCTGGGTATAAGATTAGGTCTGCCATCAGGGCATCCCGCGTAATAAGAAGTTTAAAATTTATGTCACGTGACTTGATGTGGTGAGAATCACGTGACAAAATGTCCAAAAAGACCGCTTTGTAGTTCGTAACCGCTGTGTCGATTGAAAAAACCTTTTTTTCTTTTATTCTTTCTATAAAGCATTTTCGTTGCAATTTGTCCGCCACCTTTGGCCGCAAATAGTTTCAGCTTTTCTACACTGACAGTGATAAGATCTTAAAATCGGAGAGATACAAGGAACAAACCGGCCATAACAAAAAACAAATCGAACACCAATCGTTTACTCCGTGCCGGTCAAATCGTGATTATTTTGGCTTAACTACAGATTGCCAATGACAGCAGCAGATCTTATAAAACTTTACATGGTTTGACTCCTGAATACCTGGAATCTAGATTTCTGTTTAGGGACGAACTCACCTCTCGTCGATTGAGGAATACTGAAAATAAGCTACGTGACTCTTCCAGCAGACCAGCACCTTTCAAAAGCTCTATTTTCACTGGACCCTGATGACCTGCAGCTGCATTGTTTTTTATGGTTGAGACCAATGTCTGCTGTTTGTTGACCTTTGTTCTTTTGTCTTCTCGATCATGTAACTGTATTAAGACGTTGCAAACGGTACAGATCGCCCCGGCTCTTCCACTGCCCTGTACCGATTATGCAAAGAAAACTTTCTCTTACAGCGCAGCCAGGTTATGGAACAGCCTATCTTCTGATCTACGATTGCAACTTCACTGCACCATTTCAGAATCAAACTACGTCACCACTAAGTTTGAAGAAAACGGTTCAGTGTACACGATATCCTAGCAAAGTAGCTTTTACTGCGAAAGTTTAAAATTTTATCTTAAAGTCGGTTAGTTAGTTGGCAAACGAGTCACTGCAAGCCACCTATCTCGACTTCTTCCTGTTTATAGATCGTTTAATCCTTGAAAACGTGTGCTTACACTGTGCTTATGACGGAGGGTCTTGCGCCTTACTGTAGCAAACACGTACGATTTCTCTTCACTTTGTTGTCATATATAGCGGTTTTATTTTACCATGCAATAGCTATTAAACAACTAGACATTATTAGAAACTATATTTCATTGTTTCTCCAGCTTAAGTTTTTAAAACTATTTAACAATGTTGTTACATGTAATTTGTGCTGGATATAAGATACGTTCTGTTGATACCGTCGTTCCTGTCTTAGCTGAGAGGAGTGATCGACGGCGGCGTTTAATTTGTTTGACGGGTTATGTAAAACCACTCCGCGCTTGTTCGTGCCGCTAATAACGCTGTTATCTGTTTGTGTGCTTTACCAAACACCGTAAAGAGTTTGTACCAGAGTACAGACTTTACTTGGAACCTGTTCAAACGAGGTAATCGTGATTGAATTTATTTGCATCAACCTTGTAGTGTTTACTTTAATGTTGAAATTGTTTTGTTCCCTTATCTGTTTTTATATAATTCATGATCCCGGGCAGGAGCCACACAAACATATTTCAGTGTAAATATACCGCGCTATTGATTACATCCCAATCAAGGAAACATAATTTTTATTTTATTTTTTATTTTAATTTTTTTTATTTAGTTTAATTGCCACACACAAAATACAATGATTAATAAATTACAATGATTACAATGGTTACAAATGATAACAAAGTTATAGTGATTAAATGGCATCAGTTGTACCAGACCAAATGAAAATCGCTCGGGTGGTGCCCATTTTCAAAGCTGGTAACAAATTCATTTTTTTTTAATTATAGACCTGTTTCGATCATCCCTTGTTTTTCAAAATTCCTTGAGCGGATTGTTTATAATCGTATCTTATGTTACCTAATTGATTTCAACGTTCTTTGTGATAACCATCATGGGTTTAGGAAAAACCATTCTACCACTCACGCACTTATTGACCTGTATGACAAAATTTCGTCTGCTCTTGATCGCAGAGAGCTTGCTGACGGAGTCTTTTTAGATCTTTCTAAGGCGTTTGATACGGTGAATCACGAAATTCTCTTTGACGAACTATATCACTACGGTATTCGTGGACTGGCTGTAGAATGGGTAAAAAGTTACTGAGTCTTTGAGACTTTCAATTGGGAAGAAAGATTTTTAACATTGACCTCTGGAGGGATGCTTTTCGAGATAAAAATCATGAAACAATCATTAAACGTTATCGACATTTGCTTAGCTTCAAAAAACGTTCTTTTTTTGTTTCGATTGGATGAATTAAAAAACAATTCATGCGTCTCTTTTAGAGAAAGGAACTTTAGCCCGATACGATGGACAGGCAACGCTTCAAAATACCAATTGGTTGATTACGTTTTCAAACGATCATCTGATCGACATTTCAGCTTACCATCCCCCGCTGTTCAAGTGCCTGCTATTTCATATATTTACCTTCAATTCCATTTCTCTATTTGTTGAATTATGTCAAACACGAGGAAGAGTGTCTCGGCAAGTGGATTGGAAAACTGAGGCACAGCTGTTGTTCTTTACCAACTTCGAACTGTTAGAGGTGCCCAAGGAAGAGGATGCTTAATGATATCTTTCTATTTATCTCGCCTTCGCTTGAATTCAAAAAACGATGAAATTATACTATTTCTTTTGTACCATCGATTCCTTTTTTGACAAAAATGGCGTGGTTCGACTTCGGGTCACTGTCAAACTCTCTGTAGGTTGTTAATCTAAACTATGAGGATATAAAAAGTAATATACCTAATGCCTTGAATTGGAGACGGTGTTTATCACGTGCTTCCTTTCTAGAATTGACCCTGGAAACGACATTTTTTTTTCAACATTTTGGTGTGGCCTTAGAGACCATCAGAACTCTCATGGGCCTGGGACCAAACGCAACATAATATTCATCAAAAATCTAATAATGTGTTGCCGGTAGAACTTGTTTATTTCCATTACAGTCAAATCACATTACAATCAAATCATGTTATTTGCTACAAAATAATCCTGAATATGTAATGGCAATTAAAAGAGCTCAAAATAAAGTTCACATAAAAAAATTATCAACTCTATAATGAAATCAACAAACATTTAATAATATCGTTTCGATGTGCGAAAATTACTTTTTATGGGAGCTAAAAGATTTACTTGCAAGCAAAAAGCATCTGATTCACGTCAAGCGATTATTAAAATATTAAAGAGAAGAAAATTGAAATCTCGCCGTTTTTTAGCGGCAGCCACAGCTCAGCGGAATAGCATTGATCAAGAGCATCTTCCTCGCACCCTTTGCCGTTGCCAAGGTAACCCACAAGCTCGTGTATTCAATAGGAACACAGCAGGGAGTCTTAAACTTCTTCTTTTGGTCATCAGAAAGTGGAACGTCATCAAGGTTGGCGAGGTGACGGATTAATACGTCATCAGTAACGTAGGTGTTGTCTTTGGCGTCGGGATTGTAGGGGCTGTCACATGGCCCATCACAGTAGCCAAACCTGATAGGGAATCCGGGTGATATGATCAGGTGATCCATACGCAAACTGGAGACATTAGCAAAGAAGGTCTTCAGGCGGCAGTATGATTCGGCTGTTGCATACTGAAAACTGCGCGTTGTATTCTGAGGAGGATCCCCAGGTACATTGGGATGGACGTTGTCTGTTAGTGAAGGAAAATCAGTGTAAGTATAGCACTCCGTGCATAACATATAGCTTTTTGTAGTAAAAAAAAATTATTGGAAAAAAATTCAACAAAACTTTTAAGATTAAGCAGAATCACTAAAAACGCAACCTGATCCCCGAGTCTCAACGCGCTTATTTAGTAAACCGAGAATCGTGTTGGAGTATTATGCTTCTCTATCGGAAATTGACGTCGCATTTCACTATTCTACTATTCTCACCCGACCAGGACCCCGCTGATACCGAGTCCACAGAATAAACACTTAAACGCAAGCAAAATTTTGGAGATACAAACTTTCTAAGTTATGTCAGGAGCTTATGGTCATAAGCTCCTGGTTATGTGGATTTGGTGACTCGATTCATATTCTTGTAATGTTACAAATAGAAATACTGTTATTTTAATAAGGCTAATAATTTATGCTGTTTAATAATAGATTACACTGGGTGGTGGTAATTATTGCAGCAGTATTTCACTCTTGGCCGATGTTTCCACACGCGTAAATCAAGTATTTATTTATTACAACGTTATAGCAACCAAGCTACCCAGGGTATTTCGAGGGACAGAGATGAACTGGAACTTGCGGACGTTGCTCCTTCGTAGAACGCACGCGCACGCGCTTACAATTACTGTATTCAATGACAGCGTTGTTATCACCAATCCTTGTTTCTCCGACTTTGTGAACGCCGTCGGGCATGCGCAATAGAGAAGAGTTCAACGTCAAGTTCATAACCTCCTAGATAGTCATAATAATAATTTGTAGTGCTTGAAAAGAAACGATCTTTTATCGGCTTCGTCTGTATTTCTGGGGGTCCGTTTTGCAATCGTTTTATTTATTTAACCAGGAAATGTCAAATCACTTGTTATGATACTGCTCTTATCGACAGGCCCTTGCCAGTTTAAAAGGTAATTATATACATATTTACGTTTTTGCGGAAACATTTGAAATCCTCGCAATTCACATGATCAAAACAAACAACTCCTGGAATTTATTTACCTTCTGTTGTAGCCTAGTTGGGTTTTTTTAAACTGAAAATACAGGCCAAAGTCACGGACAATCAAAGGGCAAGGGGCGTTTCCTTTTAAGACGAGAAAACTGCCTGAATCGACTCGTGTATTTGTCGGATTGTTTTGTGACTGGCTAAAAACTGGAGATTTTCTATAGAAAAATGCACCTCTAACTTTTGTAAAATAGCTCCTTTTGTTTCTGGAGAGATAAAGATTTTCAGAATCGTGGCGTTGTAGCTTTTTAACTCAGCGAATAAGATCTCGCTTTACATTTCTTTGTGTCTTAAATCAGAATTCGTCTAAAGAATCTCAGCAGTGCAAATATTGCTAGTGTTACTTTTTACAAACGATCTGAGAAAACATAAAAAGAATACTTAAGTATTATGAGTTTAATTTTGTTCTCGCTGGACGCCACTGAATGTTCCTCCCTCGTTGATTCTCTGTTGAATCACTGCAAAGGGCTTTGAATCGATCTAGCAATGTCCATACAGTTTTAACATAGTATAGATGCTATCCGGCAATTATCAAAGTTGCCCTCAAGAGAGGTGGATTTCCAAAAGTGTCTCTGTTTCTTTGTTTATTTCTGGCAATTACTGTATAGATGCCCCGTATTGTATTCAGTACAATCAGTTTCAATCAGTAGCTTAACGGCAATTCTCAATGCAGTCATTTTCTTTAGATTCTTCTCAGAAGTTATCTGACAGTTACAGTTATAAAAATTAGTAAAGACAAAGCCTATCTGTCAAGATAACATAAAGTTTTTTCGTTCTTCATTCGTTCAAATAAAATGAGGCAAGTAAAATTCTGAGGATTACCTTGTTGTGCTTGGTGCAGAGAGGCGGGTAACGGTAGCGGCGTAGTTTCACAACAAACGATCGAGAGCATAATGATAAACTGAATTATCCTGCTTCCCATCTTGTGTTGGTATATCATCGGCTGGTTTAGTTCACAAGCAGACAGTATCAACTCTGGCTCCAACTGAAGAAAATTGATGTTACCCTGGTTTTTATATCCTCGTTGTTTTGATCGATTGCTTAGGGAGATTTTAACAATGATCCAACATAGTCACGTTCCTCTCCAAAAAAGGAATCGATGGCACGAAAACAAAATCATCGACGTCTTGGTAAACAGCGAAGCCAAGTGCATTTCAATGTCATTTTATCTTTTACAAATTCAAACAAAGCGTGTTCTTTTGGAACTGTTCCGGAAGAGGAATACACAGAATAGACGATACTCATGTTCTTTTAGGATCTCTACCCTTTTTCGGAAGGAACAAAATAGAATTCAGCTCATTCTGCCCCCGAGAGCGGATTGAACGAAATTTGGTTTGTTCTGAATATGAGGAATTGTGTTCCTTTGCGAAGATTTTCTATTTAATCGAAACAGGCGGAATTGTGTTCTTTTGAGAAATGATGTTCAGTGGAGATTCTGTTAGTCCTGTGAAACGGAATTTAGAACACTGGGGGCAGAATTGTTCCCTGCGAATGCCCCCACAGATAAGTCCAGTTTCAGGTATCATGAGGGATCCTCTTTACTAATCCTTTTTTTTTTTCTCGTAATCGTATTCAGCAGTTAGTAATTTCTAGGAAAAGAACTTCAGCTCCCATGAAAAATTCCGAGAAGTATCCTTGCCCCCTCCCCTCCACGGGTATCAGACATTGGGTGTGAGCGCCAATGATCATCAGTTGGATAGCTTCAGGCGTCCTAAATGACTGCTTTAAAGCTTACCTTGAAGAGGTACCGTTCACCACAGCTGTAAGTAGAAAAGTCGAATTGGTGAAGGTTGATGATAAAGAATTCTTTCCTCTCCCTCTTTAACTCTACTACATTTCGTTACATTTGATTGCCGCCAAATCTTTTTTAAGCAAACACCCTGGGAAGATGTTCTATAAACAAGTGATATTTGATGACAAATGCCATATGGACTTGGTACGGGAAAGTTAACAGCGACAAACACAGGATGGAATCAGTTTTTATTTGTATATGCATAAAATCCAACAGATGGTCTAGCTCAACCGAGGCACAGTGACAGCGCATCCAGACAAGTAAGCGAGAGGTCACAGGTTGGATGAACTGGAACATTGCTTGTGTTACTGATAAATACATCTTCCCGGCATAAGAGGACGCGTAGGAACATTTCGCATGCCTTGCGTGCCTATATATAAACACTACCTTGTTTTTACCCGTTGTTTATACTCTAAAATCTATTTTAAATGGTATGTTACCATTTAAACCTCGTTTCCTCTTGTCACTCAGCAAACTTTAATGTTAATTGGAATTTGTAAAGCAAATAAACAACAGTTGCTGTTGTCGCCCAGTTCGTTGGGTTGTCATATCATCTTCGTGGCTCCGGATCAAATGTTCCTTTGGTCGGATTGTTATCGAAAGTGTAGATTTACTAAAAACTTTGTTATGAGTGTTTGGTACCAGGATCCTAACTTATATATCCACATGAGGGAACAAAAAACATTGATTAATTTAACCACTTCTCCGATATGCAGCTTGTGATACTACTGGCTGAACGAAAAAAAACTTCTAGAAGTTGACGTAAATGAAAACCACGATAACCTATTGAGCAGATGAGCAGATTCCAAACTATGTAATCACGTCCAAATTCGTCACGGTGTTTTGAAATCCAAACAAACATTAGTGGCCGGTGCAAACAAGCGCGGAGTGGTTTTACGTAACCCGTCAAACAGATTAAACGCCGCCGCCAATCGATCACTCCTCTCAGCTCCGACTCGAACGAGAGCATCAACAGAACGTATCTTGTATCCAACACAAATTACATGTAACAACATTGTTACATAGTTTCAAAAACGTAAGCTGGAGAAAACAATGAAATACAGTTTCTAATAGTGCCTACTTGTTTAGCATTTATTTTATGGTTATGAAAAACTGCTATGTACAATAACATTATGGAAAAAACAAAACGACTAAACTCATTGCACCCGTTCCCGTATTGCTGCAGAAAGGCACTGTTTTTTTACCTCTGTTTCAATAAAGTCCTCTCGATCCCAGTTGTTGTCTAGTTTTTAACGTCGTAACTCCAAGGCAAACCGATCGTTTGAAAACATGAAAATATATACAAACTGTCTAAATGTTCACTTGATATTAGTGAAACATGCTTCCGAAAAGACCACCTCTGTAAACTGTACTAATAAGCGGTTCAGAGTTCCATAATTCGGATGATGTCAGATGCGAAAGCGCCTTAACTGATCTATTTTGGTTAAAGAAGATTTCGCGCCCACTGGAGTAATTTCCTTTTACATGCACAGTAGTACGTATACCGTGTAGCATGAAAATTTTGCGGGTTCTAATTTTTGCGGATTTTGCGGATTGACCTCGATCCGCAAAAATTAGTTCCCGCAGAAAAAAACACCCGCAAAATAAAACGCCGCAAAAATTAACTCCCTTCAGTCAAATTTAAAACTCCTCTTTAGTAGACTTATGCCACTGCATGGAGCGATATACTTTGGACTTAAACAAGAACATTAACATGATTTTCCATTGGATAAAGCAACTAGAGCTGTCAAGAGTAAAGCAATTCAGTACATTAGATTGGCACGAATGGGTCATCTGAAGGAACGCACAGACTTGAATCGTGCAGCAGACCAACCATGTTCTATTGGCGCTTCTGCGGTGGCCTGCACAGAAGTGCAGAAGTTCAACTGAACAGGAGTGTTATTATTATCGACCGAGTCTGTCTCGTTGCGTTACAATAGGGCATAGTTTTGCATTTTAGCAGACCGCTCCCAGTTAGGTCTCAAAGTACATCTTTCACTCAAAAGCCCCTCTGTATGCATAGAAAGGTTTCAGCTACGGTAATTCAAACAATCATACTGCTTTCTTATAAAATAATATACGGTAATAGCGTCGTGGCAAGCCATATTAACGAAACAGTGTTTGGCTGTGCATGGTAGGGGTAGGCTTTTTGTTTTGTTGTTGTTCAGTCCCTTTGGGCAGTAAGGTATTACAGTGATATGTCTCTATTAAATGTGTAACTAGACTGAACTGTGACTCAATTGACCGCGTACAATAAAAGTTGAAAATATTCAGGTTTCTTCCACTTAAATATTCTGCTGCTTGAACCACAAAAAATCGGTTATCCGCAAAATAAAACTCCCGCAAAATTTTCATGCTACACGGTAGGCAAAAGCCAGTTTGTCCAATGTCAACGCCTATTTTCTCACAGATTAACACAGAACGTTTCAAAACGTTAACATTTATGATAAATATTTCGGCACAATTGGTGGTACGTTAACGATGATGAAGACCAAAGAGATGTAGAATTTTCAAAAACAACTCTTTCGAAATGCAGCCTCCATTTTAAACTGGCACAATGCACAACAATAAGCCAATCTACACATCAAAAACTTAAACTAAAAGGTGAGACTATCAGACCTCTGCCAACCAACCCCTCAGAAACTACTGTCAAGGTCGTCAAGGAATCACTGTCTAATTTCAAAACACGCCTAGGAACTCGAGGTTATCCTAGCGAAGACTATCCGGTGGCGTCAGCTTTGCCGCCGGAAGGCAGTACTTAGGCACCACAACAAAAGAGAAAGACTCGTGACAAATTCGTACTATTTGTCACAACATACCACCCAGGATTGTCTGACCTTGAACAAATACTGATGCAAAAATTCAGTTCGCTGAAAACCATTTACAATAATATCATACAAAAGAAGTATAAATCGTTCAAACTGCTCATCAGAAATAAACCCTGAAGGCGTTCATTCATTTTTTTTTTTTCATAAACTCATCGAAACCAGAAAACCACAGACTGAGGAAGTCTGTCTTTTTTTTTTCTTTTTTTTTTATAAGAACCCGGCTTTTTTATAAGATCGTTGAGGCTGAGATTTAACTAAAATTTAAGAACATACTAAGAACATAACCAAGGCTGAGAGTCAGTTAAGAACATTATTTTTCCAACCAAATATTTTTAAAATGAACACTCTAAATTCACTCTATATTGTCCAATTAAACCAAATAATACTGGTGTCTTGGTCACGTCCGCATAGATTTATTGAAATACTATAACAGATAACTAAGAACATCTTAGAACTTTTCAGGCTCAAATTGCCAAAAAATAATAAGAACGTTCAGCCTCTGCTTCAAAATTAGACTTTCTTATAAAAAAAGAGTGTAAATCCGAATTTCTGAGGCGAACATTTTACAAGTATATGACAATTTTTCAATTATTTATTGTGTAAATTTCAACTCGTGTACGTGCGGTTGGGAATCCTTCTGCAATAGAGGGCCAGACTGCTAACATCTTGAATTTGCGAACGGGACTTTGGGCGGGATGCTCAACGAGTTTGCCTATAAATTCTGAAGGTCTCTGAAGAATCTCTTGGCCGAGACGAAACGCCGCGTCAGACTAGCCACGAATAATTCACAAGAATGAGTTAAATACGATAGTGAATTGCCTAGCTAAACCTATCCGCAATAGAGCCATGCTTTGCCACAACGACAACGGTCGAAATTCTAGTGGATGGTGTACGATGGAGCTGAACTTTTTCGTCTTTGCATCTTTTTATTCACCCTAGCTCGCCTTCTGTTCTCAACGAGGCTCAGTCCGTTATCGCTTGAGTATTGCGCAAAACTCGGGACCATTGCGTGCTTCGTTGTTCAGTGATATTTCTGGGTACAAGACTGTTGTCCGCACGCTATGCCAGCAGCCATCACGCGCAAGGCTTAGTGTCATTTCAAGGAGTGTAATCGGTCGTAATAGTTTCAGTTTAGCCAAAATAATTACGGTTATTGGCCGGCATTAAGCGGCTGGTGTAAGATGTGTTTTTTGTTGTGACTCTTCGTTCGCTGTATGCCATTGATTTCATGATCCTATCACAGAAGTGAAGGCAATACTATCAGTTTGAAACCGCTGATCAAAGCCAGAGATGGTGGCTGAGATGAAAAGAGTTTTTTCAGAATAAAATATAAAAAAACGTTAATTTAAATAAGGATTGACCAGTTTATATGGAGCAAAACTGTTCCAAACCCGGTCTATACCCTTGAACTGATGCACGACCCCGACATTGCAAGAAGTGTGACTATTTCATAATCTTATTCACCGAACCTTTACCTAACCACAATTTGGCCTGTTTCAGAGTCGTTGCTGGGCGTAAAAAGTTTAGCTGCTTAATCGTTTTGTTATTTCACCTGCTCAAAATGATTATGACAGTATATGATGCATGAATTTGCAGGCATCCTTTATTCAACAAAATCTGACATTGAGACCCACAGTCTGAAGAGAAAACTGATCAGCGAGCGGAGCGAGCGAATTTTTCTCTTTGTTCTATAAGCCACTAAGGAGCCTGTTCACAGACTGACTACGCCTAAAGCCAAACAAAACGCGATCAAAATTAGGTATATAGCAGTAGTATATAGAAAGCCGAGTGAGTATAGGATGTGAAGAGAAGCAAATCCGGATTAAAGCCCAATCATGCAGACTACTGCCGCAATAGATTGTTTATTCTGGCTTTCAGGCCGTGAGGTTATTTTCTAAATTGTAATTCTTCAAGTGTTAAATATATACGCCAATTTTTCCTCAGTTTCGTCTGCGTCCATCCACGTTCAACAAAATCAAGTCGACTTGTTTCCCTTGTCCGTCTCCGGCTCTTTTGCTTGAATTTCCAACCTTTCATTTTGAGCGCTGAATTCTATTGTTCTTCGTTCACTAACACTTTAGACAATGCTAAATCAAGTAAGTTGCTCGCTGAAAACAACAATTTCAGTCTAAATCGCTACTTAAGGCGCCCCAAATTTGGCTGCACAAATCGAGGGATCTGTTTTGTTTCAATAGAGACCGCTTAAGGTCGAATCGAGGCAATGTTACCGAGTTAACTCAATACGGAAAACGCAGTACGTTGGTGTAGTAAATAGCGATTAAAAATCGCCATGTTGTAACTTCAGTTTTTCACTGCCAGTATTGTAGCTGCTAGGTACAGTTCGGTTTCAACATCACTGCCTTGTATTCGCAAACGTTCGCAGCAAAACCATCAGGTTATTCTTTACTCTTGAGGCTGAAATGCTTGATTTTCATCTTCAATATTTGCCGTTTGGTTAGTAGAGAAATTCGCTCAGTCCACGGTATTCCACTTGTTACAGATAGCTATCATGAGTTCTTTCCAACCCTGATCATTTCCCCCAACTATTCGGATCTAATTGCGCCGACAAAGCGGAGCTTTTCTTCTTCTCTTAAAATGCCCGACACGTCCGGCAGAATTTAACTCTTCGTTTCCATAAAAACCAGTGGGAAAATGAGCAGTTACTACACAAGAGAATCCAAAACAGGCCTTGTACATGATGTCTTTCTACAGACAGTTTATGTTCGGACCTTGAAAACGTACTGCAACTAACCCATTCGAAGATTTACTGCTCTCTGAGGTATCC
Source organism: Pavona decussata (assembly GCF_977016875.1). Taxonomy (NCBI): domain Eukaryota; kingdom Metazoa; phylum Cnidaria; class Anthozoa; order Scleractinia; family Agariciidae; genus Pavona; species Pavona decussata. Next base: position 3,193,496 of record NW_028145758.1, on the reverse strand, counting down.
TAATAAGAACAGTCAACATTCTGACGTCCAGTCAATAGGAAACACTGCCCTCTGGTTCAAACCGGCTACGTAGCCCATGCATTTGTGTAACCCGTTTGAGATGTGAAGAATAAAGGAATTCAAATACTTACATACCACTTGGTGTTTGAAGTGGTCTTCAGTCAGTAGCTTTCTTTGCTGAAGTACAACTTGAAATCCCAAATGTAACCCGTCCAAATGTTGCAGGCAGAAGGTTGAGGGAACTGTCCGCCCTCCATATCAATTTTCTTGATGAACTTCGAGCAGTACAACATATGATCTTTGGATTTTTGACATTTTTCACATGTAACACATTTAGTGTGTCCAAATTATATTTAGAGAAAGCTGTTGGAACACAGGACACAAAAAGAACTTCAAAGGAGTTTAGGAGAGACATTTTTATTGAGAAATCATTCTAGTTTTTCCCTAAATAGGATACGTTTTTGCCATAAAAACCTTTATTAAAAACTTTATAATTTGCTATAAAGGAATGGTTATCTTGATGCTCAAATTACTTGACTCTCCTGGTCAACACAAATCATAGAGCTTTGGTAACACTAGACTTGTTTTGATGTAAAAGATATATTCTTTTGTATGAAGACGATACTACCAACATGGTTGATAAGGCAATGAACTGCAACGAGACAAGGGAGACCTCCAAAGAACTCCACGACAAACTAAAGTCTCTTTTTGGCCCCGAGGGTGTCCAACGAATACGTATCGTTGTTGTTTTTACACCCCACACAATTTTCAGTTTCGAGTGAAACGCAGAAGTCCATCGCAGTTAGATTACAAAGGTTATAAAAAGAGCACACGCAGTGGGAAACATACCGCAACATTGACCTTAGATTAACCCAAGATTGCTTCTATTTATAATTTGTAGATTTATAGATTGCTTCATTTTTTATTTTATTACTCACTTCTTCCTTTAGCAAAGCTCGAGCAGCTGCTTGCGGGTCCTCAAATTTTTGTTCAATTAATGTAATTTGTATTAGTGAATAAAGTTGTTGTTGTTGTTGCTGTTGTTGTTATTGTTGTTGATGATAATCATTACTTATGCTGCCAAAATTTAAAATTGGGAACACATCAGTTACAAACACAGCAAACAGTTCACCTACAAACTAACGCAACTTAATAATTTCATATACTGAGACGTTGAGGCATTTGGGCTATGTCTCCAGTACGTGCGAATACTTACTCCGGAAACAATCAGCATAGAGATTAAACATTGGTGATTTATGATACCCGACCTCCTTTTCATTTGTATAGATGGGCCAAGGCTGCCAGCGGCATACGCCCCCATACAAGTCAAAAATACACCTTTTGTTCAAAGATCGAAGGTCATTGCCAAATGATTGGCTGTTTCATGGTAACAAATGAATGAACTTTATTTGAGTGTCAGGGTATTTAGCTTAAATAACTAATTGTGGACACTATATAGCTGTAGCATTCTATAACTACAGTAAAAAAAATAGGATAAAATTGTTATGAAAATTACTTAACTTGCCGCGTGGCCTAGTGGTCTCACTGCCAAGTTTTCAACATTTTATTGTGTCATTCAACAGTTCATGTTTCGACAATCTTACGGCATTAACCTTGGGCATTATCTTTCGATAAATCAGCCGCCTGAAAGGCCGTTTATTTAATAAATATTCGTCAAGTGATACCCCCCAGTTTTCAAGCTAGAGGTCGGGGGGAGGGAATCCTTATAGTGCACTACACAACCTGGCTACGCGTGGAGACGGCCAGAAAGGGGTGCCTTTGTCACCTTGATCTGAAGTATGCGAAGAAGTAGCGAAATTTAAAATTTTGGTATGTTAAGGGTTCACATATATATAGGTGATGTAGCTAAAGGTTAGGAATCAAAATAAAATAATTAAAAAGGGAAGCAAAAGCTGAGCAGCCCGAGGGAGGGGAGGGTACTCAAGAAGGTTTTATACGGTAAGGCTCTTGATGAACCTTCCCCTTTTATATACCATTTTTGAAAGGAAAGGTAAAACCAATTTCCGCCAGGAAATTGTACCGCTTTCACATACTCCAGTAGAAACACTCTATCGTTTTCCATTGGGGCTATTCGAGATATTTCGAAAGGCCCTGTTCTGTCGCACTTTGTAATAATCATCGCACTTTGTAATACCTGTCGCACTTTGTAATAAAACTGTCACACTTTGTAATACCTGTCGCACTTTGTAATAACACTTGTCACACTTTGTAATAAAATAGCTGTCGCACTTTGTAATAACAAGTTGTCGCACTTTGTAATAAATGAAGCTGTCACACTTTGTAATAACAAGTTGTCGCCCTTTGTAATAAGCTTTTAAATTACTTTTGAATACGATGTTTGGTGGAAAATAAGTGAATTAACTAATCACCTAGGGTACAAATGTGTTCTTCTTTTATATTTTACTTTGCACACTAAACTGAGGGGATGAAAAAGGAAAAACTCCTTCTCCTCCACGATTCTCGCAACTGTTAATTGTCTAGATCTTGACTACGATGTATCGTGACTTTCTCATCATGAGTAAGGACTTTTAAAAATCGGTTTTGTTAAGCCGTTCCATTGACTCGGTACTAGTCTAATTCACCGTGCAAATGACCCTATTGCATGTTTAATTTGTAAATGATAGCTTAATTCAGGTGTTAAAAAAAGTATTTATCAACCGGTCTTAAGATCTTAAAAATAAATCGGAATTTGAAATATAATGGCATCTCCTGCGGATGAAAATAAAAAAGGCTTGTCTCCTTGGGGTTTTAGAGAGGAAGATACTGGAAAGCAACCTGTGATGATGCTCAGCTGGCTCAGGACAGAAGGAGAGATTTGGTGTTCTCGTGCAAATCCCGGGCAAAACGTTTTTCTCTGCTCCCAACCAAGTGGTTAAAGACATGCTAGTCTAACTACTATGCCCACACCTCAAAGTGACTTCATCGATCTAGGGCAGGAAGCATTTGTACATCTCACACAATGGTTTCGACTAATGCTCGAAGAGAAAGGCTGTCACATTGCATCCATTCCACCCCAGTGGATCCTTTTGAAGGTTCTGGTTAATACTCAGTTCAAGGGGTAAGCATACCCAGACCTGTGGACCACCCTTCTAACAAAGAAACGCGACAAAGATGACCTCGAAGATGGACTCCACTTGGTAGAAATCGTATTGGTTCTTCATATCTCCGCTGTTCAGCTTGGAAAGGGCATAATCAGCCCAAAACAGATTCAAGAATGATTCACATTCCTCCCTTGGTGGAGAAACTCTTGCAGATCTCATGGGAATTTCACTGAAGGGTTCATCAGTTCTGGATTTTGATCCAGAGGCAGCAGTGAGAAAATGAGTTTCTTCATCAAAAAGGCACGAGGACCATTCCTCCAAGCTTGAGGATATAATGCATCAGATATTCAGTATATAGATAGAGCCTATCCAGTCTTTTCTTTCTTGGCCCACCCCTCATTGCAACTCCCATCTACTAATACCTCAGCACACACCAAGCGAAGAACGATACAACTATAAATTCGATTATTTACCGTGCTTGCATCTACTGCACAGAGCTATCGGCTATTTATACTGCGTTGCGTGTAAATTTCGAAGAACTGTGGTATTTGTCTTGTAATGGCGTCCAAGGTATCCCTATTTAAAATCTTGTGACTACCCTCCCAAAAAAAAACCTCATATGGAACAAGTAGCGAGTCACTTGAAGCCTCCGTCTCCCTTGCTTACCCTTGGACTCAACCCTCTCGCTCATCTTTTTATTTTTACCTGGAGCTATTTCCCCTCTGTTCAGTTATTACACTCCATCGTTGCTTAACAAGCTATGTGATCTCCAAAATAACAATTGGGAGAAGCGTGGAGTAGAACGGGTTCGTCCCCTCAGTTAAGTATGCAGAGTAAAATATCAATGAAGAACATATTTGTGTCCCGGGGGGATTAGTTAAGTCATATATTTTCTACCAAATATCCTATTCAAAGGAAATTTGAAAGCTTATTACAAAGTGCGACAACTTGTTATTACAAAGTGTGACAGCTTCATTTATTACAAAGTGCGACAACTTGTTATTACAAAGTGCGACAGCTATTTTATTACAAAGTGTGACAAGTGTTATTACAAAGTGCGACAGGTATTACAAAGTGTGACAGTTTTATTACAAAGTGCGACAGGTATTACAAAGTGCGATGATTATTACAAAGTGCGACAGAACAGGCCCTTTTAATACCTACATAACAGTTTTTCCTCCCTTTCTCTATACTGTTCCTCGTAAAATCCCTACCCCTACCCCCTCCCCCCTTCATAAAACTTCATGCTGAAAAACGTACCCCTTTCGGGTGGAGCCTCAGTCTCCGTATAATCCATTATAGGGATTACCCACCCACCCCCCTCCCCGGACTGAGCAGAAATTCCTGACAGAAATTGCAATGTCAAGTTTACACCTGCCGCCTTCTGAATACTTATACTGATCCAATAACGTGGGGGAGGAAAGTCTTCCGTGTCTTTAGATTACCTTTGAGGTATAAGAGAGGATACGGAAAGGGTAAAGTAAAGGATAGCATCTCCGGGTGGAGCCTTCGCGCATTACAATTTATTGAGTACGTACCCTCGGGCTAAAGACGCTTGCTTCGTTATGAAAAACATCACTTGAAAACTGCAAGATCGAAAAGTGTTTTCCTGTCGTAGACGAGAACGTTAACATAAAACTAACATGCTGGATCAAAAAGTGGTACCGCCGGAAAACGCCAAAAGTCAACAACCACACTACATGTACACTGTTATCATCAACAATCTTGCTCCTATGCGCTTTGAACGGATCTTACCGATTTGAAGGTTGATAAACATGATAGGCTTAATTTGATTACATGTCATACAAGTGAATGAAAAAAAACTATTTCAATTTGTTCAACAGAAAAGTTAATTTTATATGGGAAGGTAGGGCGTTTTTTTCCTAGTGCTAGGGAAAAGGCTACTCTACCGCCCTCTTGTTTCTAACTTTTCGGCTTTCATGTAAGCTTTGCAATTCTGCCCCCCGGCAAAAACGTTTCAATAATTAATTTATTAAATGGATCTCCAGACGAAGTCTTATTTGCTCTCACCAATCTCGAGTGCAAATTAATTTAAAAACTTAATGAGGATTGATTAAAAGATAGAGTTACTCTAAAGAACGGCAGCGAACAAGACGACTTATAACTTTTACCGCGGCTAGTTTACTCTAAGTCTAGAAAACTACTTTGTTAGAACCCTTGAAAGTTGACTGGCTGTCAATTCACCTAGCCCTCGGGCCTGCCTTGAGCTAAAACTCAATTTACCGTGTTGGTTTAAAATTTGCATAGTCCGCTACACCTGTCTGGGTGATTATACTGTAGCGTCCATTAAACGAACGGACGGGAGCGAAAAGTATCAATGGGAACCACTGAGTATTCATTCTAAGCGATGTCTGGGTCTCTGACGACATTCAAAGAGACATACTTGCTTGTTAAAGAGGATGGAGTTGACGAGCTAACTTAATCACAGAAAAGGTACAGTACAGATCAATTAACGGTACGTGAAATTGAACTGGAAGTTGGGTTGCCCTTAGACTACACGGACTAATTTAATTAAAGGAAAATTCATTAGGGAAACATCGTTCCCAAAATGTTTAGCTGTTTGCGCTTACTGAAATGAAAAGAAACATTTGTTTCTGAGCCTGACAGAAAATATCTTACAAAACAATTCAGAGAACGTTCAGTTTTACTTCGTGACGATAATTTTGCAGATGAGTGTTTGTACAACTGTCCCTAATTTTTAGGGTCCTTCGTACTTCATTGACATTTGTCTTTGGATGAATCTGAAGCTGGCAGAAGGACAAGCTGTTTGTTGTGAAAACTGGCCGAGTTAATGTTATGTGACACTCTAAGAACAGCTGAAGAAAATTTCTAGTTGTCGATTCAGTCTAAAGACAGACACTCGTTCTTAACCATGTCCGTCAATTCAGGAGAAAAGAATATAGCTTTTAAAATCAAGCTGTTTTGGCTTTTTTAGTCAGGTGAGAAAATGCGTTTCTGATCAATGAAGTCCGCATAAAAGGATTTTTTGAAGAAAGAATCGAATACATGTTGCTTCAATCATGTTCGAATTTTATCTGATTTCCCAGTCTTAACTTTTTCTAGTCCGTTATTTTTCTACCAATGCTCATATTCCCAACGCATTGTTCAAGCAAACAAAGGAACATATAGCGATATGAAGGTATCTTCGATTTAAAAGAACTTGAAATTCTGCGCATTAATTTTATGTATACCGTTTAAACTGGGCCAGCAGAATTGTATATTTATTTATATAGTTGAGCTTAAAATGCATACAACTATATGAGCAAGATACAATGGCGGCCTTAATTCTTAAAGATCTTATGATAGTTTCTTTTATAGCGGGATGTGGCAAAAGGGTTCCTTATCGGAACGATTTTAATTAAAAAAAAATATTTGACAGACACTGATGAAGACTGCAAGGGAAATTTGATATTGGCAGAATAAGACGCAATTTTGTGTTTTATCTTTATCAGCTGATAATATTAGCTTTCCTCCCACTTTCCAAAACAAGCAACCAAATTACAAGATTCCTTTTCTTATCGCCTATTTTAAGCTTTTTTATTACAATTCCTTGGCGACCCTTTAAACTTTTTATCATAGATTTTTTAACGGTAACATTTTAGCCGCATATACATGTATTTTGCTATCCAGCTGAATCTAAAAATACAGCCGTCTATAAAGGCTTAATTTACGATTTTTGCTGCGCTGAATTCGATTCAAAACTGGATTGAGCTTTGATCGGTATCATAGAATATCCTGGTTGCTGTCGTTGAATTGATTTGTAACCCTTATTTTCTCCATGCAACGGATTAAAAATTCCTACAACGAATTACTGTTTTATAAAACTAATGTATTCAAGTGATTCGACTGCATTTCTATCGGATAATGTGACAAAAGCAGTCGATACAAACTCAACATTTAGAATTTAGATTTAGAATTCTATTTACAGCAGAGTAAAATTAGTACTGTCTGCGTCTTTACGGAAGCAGAAAAGACACGATTTAAACCTCAACTTAACTGGATTAATTTTTGAATACTGGTGCGTGACCGACAAAGTTTTTTCCTGAAGGAAGAAGTAATTAGCAGACTCGTCCATCAGTCTAATGTCTGCACACGTACGTAAGTACAATAAAGTGTTACGTGTGTGACAGAAAGCGGCGGAAAAACAAACTTTGTCCCTGATGGATTCGGCTAATGATTTACTTATCTAGAAGGCCATTAGCCACGTTCAATTCAGAAACAATGTAATTGTTGTTAATAACAGCCCGTGATACCGCCGAGAACAATTAAGTACTTTGCAATTTCGAGGCGTTATCCGAGAAAATATTTGTTTTGAATATTTTTTCTTGTTGGATATTAAAAATAAATTTTCAATTTGGCATGTTTAACTGATTTAATTTTCTCTCTCCTTTTGGGATACTCCTTCGACACACTGTCTGTCGCCGATCATGATAAACGGGTTATAAAATTTGGCAGTACAAATTATGTTTGGCTTTACAAGCCTTTTCATTCGGTACAATCCATTGAATGACTTTCCTTAAGGAAGGAGACAGTCTCTCGGCTGGATGCAAAACGGAAAACAAAACTTTTGGGTTCTCAAGTGAAAACAGATACGCATCGAAAAAGCCAGAAAGTGTTCATTTCCTGCTTGACTAATACAGGTATAGTTTGAGACGCAGTTGATTAGATAATCCGTCGGAACTTTTTCGGTATAAAAAACAGAGTTGTGTACGTATCCCTTCCTTATCGAGCAGACGAGAATGGACTCACACACACATCGTGAATTTACCTGACATTATCCAATTCTTTTCAGTCTTTTGTGTTCAATCGTTGGTGAGGCGGATAGGCGATGGTAAACTCGGGTAATCTACAACGGCTGAAGCGGCTTTGTAAGAAGGTATGACCGGTTGACTTATTTTGTCCTTAATTTACAAGTTTTCTGAACTTAAAAAAGAAAGGAAACCTACGATGAAGTTTTTGAACGTGCAGCTTTGCCAAAACAAATAGATAAGTCTTTTAGTTTCTATAGAAACTGTGGTGAGCCGATAAGGTAATTTGCCACCGTTTTGAGACTTTTTCGAGAGCTGGTGTTTCGAGCGATAGCTAGTCATTTATTTGTCAGAGCGATTTTCCTCTGACGAACGGCCAGGGTATTTGAATATGTACTGTGATCATGCTGGGGAGGGGTGGGGAATTTGAACCGTTTGTCATTTTGGGGGAATTGAGGAGGAGTTTCTGAAAGACAGGAATTCACCTGTCGTGAGTGGATGGCTCACATTAAAAGAGTCCTGACGGTATCACGAGATTTGCCATATCACCGGTCCGCAATCATGAAAAAGTGCCTGTGGAGACCTGTGGGATTGAAGTTTCGAATTAATCGGCGCACTGGTGTCTTACCGACAAACAAATAAAGCAAAAATTGTGTTTAATTTTATTAAGGCCACTGTGTTTTACACCGCACGACCATCAAGAATCTCACGGTTAGCGTGAAAACTTAAGTACAGTAGAATGTAAACTGATGCGCCATCCGATATTCTAAAGTTAAGTTTTAGTTTTGAAATGAAATGTAAATTTTTTTTAATTTCAGGTTTTTTTGTTTGTTTGTGTTTTTGTTTTTTTGTTGTTGCTGTTGTTTTTCGTTTTGTTTTGTTTTTTGTTGGTTTTTTTTTTTTTTTTTCAGTTTTTCTTTTACTTTATTCCTAAGTTCATGCTAAATTCTGGTGGTAACAAATCCAGAATTGGTCACACCTTACGCAGGGCGGAGTAAGAGGGCGTTCTGAGACAGCCTAGGCTGATTGGTCAATGTTGTCAGTATCACGGCATGATAAATGAAATGCCAAAATTATTAACCTACTAAGTTTTTCGTGACAAAAACTTTTGTTATTTAGCCGCAAGTCAGATGCAAGGATTTTTTTTTTAGCCTAAACGTATTTAAGCAGTTTATGACGTCTGCACAACGGAGGAAAAACGTTGTACCAACACTAATGGACGAGTTTGTAAAAATATTTTCAAGATAGTTACTTCATCAGTGAGGCACCCAACTGTTGACCTTTTTAGTTGATTGTCCTGAGTCGCTTTTGGTTTTCAAAACTCGGTTAAACTGTGCAATTCAGATCCGCTTTCACGGCAAGCTCTCACACCCCACGCTGAATCATCTGCGAGTTGGATGATTCGGGTTAACATCAATTTTTTCGTGTTTCAAGAGAAAATACACACTGAAAATATTTCACAGTTCAGGGCACTAGCGTCGATACAAGAATCGTAAGCTAAGCTAAGAATGCTGCAACTTTGACTTGATACAATGAATTGAAGTTTCTGAGCTCAGTTCTTGTGAGGAAATTGTAATGTTAGAGCATGACCAATATATGATGATTTATCCTTTGTAGTCGACCTTGGATATGTAGCTAAATTTATCAACGATGATGGATCAGAGAATTAGCTCTGCAGTGTATGTTAAAGTGCTAATTGAACCCATGAAAATCCTACCGGGCGTTAGCCCTAGTAAGGAAATGAGAGATCGCATGAGGCATAGAAAAAAATCTTTCACCTCGGCGGGAATCGAAATTTGCTTTAACGAAAAACTTGAGTCCAGTTCACATTCCGTACTGATCAGCATTTCTAGCGTTATTTCTCAGGTGGTTTAAGGCTCTGTCAACACAAATGCATTTTCGAAACGCCGCGTTTTCGTTTTACCAAAAACGCGTCAAACGCTTCGCGTTCACACTATCGTTTTCGTAACGTTTCCTACGTCCACACAACTGAACACGGTTCGAATAAGCTGAGGAATCGTCATCATCTGCGCATGCGACTTACAGACGCTGTGGCATTTCCCGCGCGTCAGAGTTTTCGAAAGTCTCCGTTTTCGCTGTCCACAATGATAAGATGGGGCTCCGTTTTTAAAAGGCTTCACTCTGGTGAGCGCTTGCGAATATACAATACTTATGGTTCCCATAAAAAATGATCAGCATTTTCGATTTTAGTGTGGATGCAAGGTCAAAACGCATCGAAATGAGAGGGGTTTTTAGCTAAATTTAAATTTGGTTGTTATTTCCACCATACTGACTTATGACATTATAGAAATGTCTAGAAAACGTAACCTAATGAGAAAACATTTTAAAGCCAATCATGCAGAGCAAATTATATCACTTGCTATTGATGAGAAAAATTGTCCATTATTCACATACCGAGCACGACGTATACTATTGCGATTAAATACACAGTGCGCGCGGCCAAGTGTGGCAAACAACGAACTGACTCGGATGTTGAGGTTGTGTCTGTGGTTTTTGTGGCCTGATCTAGTTTAGGTCTCCTGGTTTAAGTTTATTCTGATCGTTTATCAAAGGCTTCTCTTGTAAGGTAAGCTTGGCATGTTTTGTATTCATGGCCATTTAAAAGAGGTGATAATATACAAGATACAGTCACTTGGTAATCAAACCAGATAAAGACCGATAAATCCTTTGATCCTTGTTTGCGTGTATAACCATACATTTGCCATTATCTGAACATGAATCGATTGCATAGCACTTGAAGCTGGTTATTATTTGTTTAATTGAAAGTTCTCCAACCCAAGCTGGAGTTTCGTTCAACTTGTTGACACGCAAACGAGATTTTTGAGCTTTTTTCAGTGAGATGATAAAGCAGATTCATGAAACGCTTCACTAATTTTGCTGTCTTGCGCACTTGCCGGTAACAAATTAAAACGTTCGAGCTTAAAACAACGTTGATAGTTCAAAATGAAAAGATTTTTATAATGCAGATAGAGTGATAGCTAGAGTGAACCGCGGAAACGATCGTGAGAGATTGCCATTCAGTACCTCTCGAAGCTCTCAAGACGGCGTCATCGATTATCATTTGCTAAATTCACTTCATAAGAATCACGATACGAGTTTAAAACTAAAATGAATTGCTACTAGATTTGGATACTACACTTGGGCCCTTCCTTCTGGCCACTTTCAGGAGTTGTTCAGTAAGAACATGCTGGAACATGCTCTAATTTCGTTTCTTTTTAGATGACTGTAACTGACGTTGCCGGCGAGTTAAATATTTGCTCGCTCTCGCCTGGCTGCCATCTACTCTCAGTGATGCGTTGTAAAACGTACGACGCATATAACTGGCCTTTACTTAATACTATGTGTGTATTATGTATTGTATCATGTACGTGTATTTGTAAACCATATAATCCGCGGCAAAAATCCACAAAGCTGTGTTCACGTTAGAGTGGTTATCAAGTTCCACTATATGATTACTATTACGGGTCGACGGTCATCAATCATCTTTGATGTCATAGACAAGCCAATATGTAGAATTGCTAGAACAAGGCTCCGAATTAAAAACTCCGAGAATTTTGCAAGTCTCGATAAGTTTGTAATCCATCAAGACCATTTACAAACAAAACTCTGAGTTGCGCTTTTCCGGCTTTGTTTCGGCCCTGTGTAGAAGAAAGTGCCGCGAGGAGTCAACATATTCTGACAATAAGGTAACCCTGAAGGTAACTCTTAAATAATGCAAGCACCACTTTTATAAACAGTAGCAAAGTGTAGCCGGATCTTTGTGTAGATTAGGATCAGCAATTCAATCGACAACATAGAACTCATTCCCCTAGAACTCATGAACTCCAACAGAGATGGTTTTAGAAAAAGCTAGAGAAGCATTTCTAATTTCCAAGGATAAGACTCTTGAACCCTATGGGATGAACAGACGCAATGAAACTTAATCTGTCTATATCTCTATTTTAATAATGGCTTCTGTGCACGTTTCTGCTTCCATGTTTATCAACCAATCATATCTCAACTTTTCATTAGTATCATCTTTAAATATGGTAACCGTTTATTTCCAATTTTTACTTAGCTTTTTGCAGCCCCTGAAGGTTAGTTTTGTCTAACCGAAATATTGGGCAATAAATTATTTTAGCTGTCCGATCAGCCTTGCATTTGATTTTACGTTATATTCTGACAATGTCCAAATTACGCCACTAAGCATGGATTACCCGGTGGCTTATTATATTGAAAAACCGCAAAGATTAGAACGTACGTGATACTGATGAATGGCCTTGAGCTGTTATATGTTATGCTATGAATATTATGAAGGGATTATGTCTGTTTCATTATTTTCATAGTAACATTCATTACTAAGTTCGGTCGATCGACACAACATGATCAATCAAAAATGTTTTTCTATGGCCGCAAATGCAATATTTAACATTATATTAAGTCACAGCCTAGGTTAAATTGAGTTTTCCTGAGGCTATAGCTAATTCTAATGCTAATCTACCGGAAATTATAACAAGCCCATGCAAAAAGCGTAGCAGTTCTGACATGTTCTAAGTTAGTGGTTGATATTGGCACATTAATTCCAGACAAGGAAAAAACATTTAATTCGATCTCATACCTTATATGTTGCAGCGTTTCTTTGTTATACTAACGGAAACAAATTCGCAGCGTAAAAGCCGTCCTGAATCGCGACACATTACATATGCGGCATGAAGCTTATGACGTCACCGTTGGGAAGCAATTTACTTCCAAACACGTGACACCACTCACAGTTTTCTGTTCAGTAAATCAAGTTCAATTATTATTGTTTTATAATTACTCTTTGATGTTATTTTCCTGCAAATATTTGCTTTGTCGACTGACACTTTTCATTTCAGTTAACCTTTGACTCTGTTCCTGGCTCAATTCCCGTGTATTCGCACCACTGAATGCTCATTCTACTCCCACCTTACACGATTTTACCGGTGCTTTCAGTAATAATACACTCTTTTTATAAGAACGTCTAATTTGGTGGCTGAAGCTGAAATTTCTTTTTTTTTTTTGGCGATTTGGGCCTGAAAAAGTTCTTAAGATGTTCTTAAGCTAATTCTATGCGGACGTGACCAAGACACCTATTATTTGGGTTAACTGGACTGTACAGACTAAAGTTTAACATATGAATTATTTTATCCGCATTTCATTCTGTTCATTATAACAACATTTGGTCAAAATAAAAATGTTCATAACTCACTCTCAGCCTGGATAATATTCTTAGTATGTTCTTAAATTTTAGTTAATGTCAGCCTCAACGTTCTTATAAAAAATTACAGGTTCTTATAAAAAAAAAAAGAGTGTAATAACAATAACAATGATAATGATAAACATTTATGTAGCGCTAAATTCCTAACAGTCCAAAGGTAGGGATGAAAATTCCTTACTTTTCATTTGTCGATTTTTTCTCGCTCGTTTCGACTTTTTTCTCGTCTCCTCTATCTGCCTCTTGGTCTCCGAGGATGGCGCTTAAACATAAACAAAAAATTCAAAGCGACACAAGTAAGTAAGTAAGTAAACTTTATTTAGCCAAACTGGCCCATTCAGCTACATGGCTGTTATCCAGAGGGGCCCTGGATACAAATTTAACAAGATTTGAGAATTTTTCTGTGCGTTTTAATGGGCGTTTGTGGAGTTTCCGTTCGCTAGGAATAATGGGTAAAGGTACCAGTCCTCATCTTTTTCATACGGTAGATTCCGCCATTATTTTCTCTAATTCTATCTTGGCAAGAAAAAAAAAGCCGGGAGATCCAATGAGAAAATTAAAGGAAAATACTTAGATGTTCCTACTTTCTCAGTAGGACTAAGTGCAATCCGAATTTCTGAGGTCATTAAGGCCTTCCGAACAGATGAACCTTGGGTACCCCTGACAGTGGATTGTCGCCTCTTCCGAGCGACCTGCAATATATACGACTCTGCTCGTTATTACGACTAGTCTTTTTCGTCCTAACAAAAACACAAGCCAAAAGCAGGTTTCCACGGTTGTTTTGATTCTTCTCACATTCTGTTATTGTAAAAAGTACCAGTACCAGGCCAGCAGAAACTGCACTCTGCATATGACTTGGTGTATTTTTCCTATTATCCTCAAACTTGAAGGATGACTGACTTCACATTCCGAGTTGTTGAATAGTTTTTGAACCGTGAAACTTGAATTCAGTCCCGCCATTTTGTTACTATCTTTAGAAACTAATAGGCTGCAATATCGTTTGAAACAATTAAGCCATAGTCTCTTGATTAAGCTTAGTATTCACACAATCACATTTCATTTTGTCTCCGATATGCCCTTTCAAAATCAGGCATTTGTAGGCATGTGTTTTCCCTTAAGTTGAAAATAAAATATATGTGTGGGGAATAGATTTCAGTAAATCACAATAGGTGTATCATCTTATAATTTTTCTCCCCTTTTGAGGAAACAGTGCGAACTGTGTGTATCTCATATTGCTTCAATGCCTTTAACTTTCGCTTTAGAAGCGACCACGTCTAGGTCTCCAAGACTTCAAATTGTCTTCTATTATTTCTACTTTGTCGATCGATTTCTGCAAGGGCCAATAGACAATGCAAGGGCGCCGGACCTCGGTGTGTAAGTAATCAGCAAATGTTGTTTTTTTTTTTTTTTTTTCAATTAATATTTAACAATTATTCCACGAGCGCACGTTGGATATGAGATGATAGATAGCGATGACAGCGCGTAGCGCAAGTGGAATAATTGTTTTATTAAAAACAATCAAGAAAAATTGCTAGATCTTACTGATTTCGCTGTGCAAGAATAACCAGAAGACAATTTAATGGTCGCCATTTCTTGGCCATGGTATAATGGCTCATATACCATGGCCGCTAAGCCAATCAAATCCCTCGAATTGCATTATGCAATGATTCGGTTTTTAATAATAAACAATAAATGAAGCCAAGGATGACCGTATGTCTGGGATAAAAAAAAAAGTTTTTTACATTAATAAATCCATGATTGTTTCTTTTAACATACACCCGCTTTGCGGCGAACTTGGAACTTTAGTAAAATGAAACTGTATAATCAAATGTGAATCTACAGCTGTAGGCGTAATTTGTAGATGTTGTATTGAACTGATAAGATAAAATTCTAACGACGAAAGGCAAGTAACAAAAACTATGGTTCTATAGCTAGTTGGAGCAAATATTTAACATTAGAAAACCATCAACCCGTGTTTACAAAGTATTTTGAATAGCTGGTGTGGAAAGCCCGCCATCCTGACAGTGTAAAACAAAACTCTTTTTGAGCAAACATTCTTGAAATTAAAAACCGTAACATTTTTAAAGCACCAGACAGATTCTTTTGATTAACGTTTTGACGGATGAAAGTTATTTCCGTCTCTCTAGCATGCGTTTTGTTGGATCTTTCTGTTAAAACCCAGCAGGGATCACACAATTTACAGCTCCAATTGTCCCCTTCAATTCTACCATCAGTTCTACCCGCTAAAATCGACTAAAAATTCCGCTGATTTTAACCTTCCTGAATAACACATTTTTAAGCCTTATAGAAGTAGATTCTATATATGCAAATTTTTCATACATCCAAAGTTTTATTCCTTCGTCACAGAAATAAAAAAATTGTTCTAACAACTGAGAACGATTTAGTTATAAATTGCGATCAGATTGGGACCAATATGTTTTTCGTCCGTTTTCTATATGAGAAATTAACCGGTGGGGGTTACTATTAATTTCCAAAGACTTTTCGGCCACGGAAAAATTATGAATGTTTTGTCCTGAATGTTTTAGTAAAAAATGTAGTATCAACAAAGATTCAGTTACGGTATTGCTATTGATTTGAAAACCTGAATCGTGGAATGCATGTCTTCGAGACTTAGAAATTCAGTCACGCCACTTTTGAACGAAATTGACTCGTTTTTAACTTGTGTTCGTACTGAAGTATTGAGGTTGGATAATTATTTCGGGTAAAGAAGGAAGAAATAAATAGACATAACTGATATTCCATCCAGCCTTTTTATACGTATAATGTATTGACGAAGGAGACATTTGTCAGCGTTTTTTCTCAGTGCGTCATTTCTTGAGCAAATGCCAATTTGTCTGGGGTGTATTTCTGCTATTTATTTACCCAAGTTTGGGACCTGCCTTACGCCAACAGTGGCACGAAATAATAGAGTGTACACAGTGATAATTATATCTCAGTTTAGTTTACAAAAGGAGAAATGTTGTTCCATCTTGCCATTTATTGCTATCTCAGATACGGGAGCCAAAATGTTGGTTTTGTTATCGGTAGAAGAAACTCAAGAGAGCACATACACGAGTTAAACGGCTGGTACTCAGTGGTGGTTTTATATGTAGGATATTGCAGGTGATGAATGGTGTGACATTTGTCGGCTTTGTGTCATTTTTTCATATTTCAGTCAATTTGTGAGCAGTCTATTTGTCAGTATTAGGGCCTGCCTTCCGCAAACAGCAGCGACCAATGTCGTTAAACAGCGTTAAATAAGTGTAACTCATAAATGGCGACACGGTTTATCTTGCTATTCTATCGAGCAAAGTGTTTTATGTACCTAAAAGGTCTGAAAAATTGGTTTGTTTAATATTGCTTAAGGAAACGAGACGTAACTGATATTATAGCTGGCTTTTTATGTAGTGAATAGATGAAATCGAATAAGGTACATGACGGCAGCATTGTCATTTTGTCAGTATTTGCCAATTTCTCAGCCCCGATCTATTTACCTACGCCCACATCCTTAACACAACACAAAAAGGAACTATCGTAATCATCATAACTTCAGTTTATAACACTTCAAAGAAGATGAGGTTGCATTTTGCTATTTCTCGCTATTACGAAGAAAACCAAACGCGAGATCCGGCTTGATCAAACTTATACATGTATATAGTTTATTGACCAGGGAATATTTGTATATACACACAAGCTTGTCAAGGAAACTTTGTTTATACAAGTTTAAAGGGCCTTCTCGCAGCAGCTGAGTCAACATAATTATCATAACCACAGCTAGCAAAGCGAATACATGTGGTGTCCACCTTGTTAGCTCGTGTATTGTCATACAAGCAAGACGAAGGGCACGAAGTGAACTAGTTTTTCACTACAGTGATATTAAATACTGCGCTGGGATTCAGAAATCCTTTCTAAAGAGGTAAACCGATCTGAATGATACTGAAGTGTTCATATATTTATTATTTTTTTAAGTTTAATATGGGAGCCGTTTAAATCTTATTTCCAACTTTCTTTTATCGGTTTTACTTTCTTTTTTAAGTTATTAACCCAACAGTCGACATTCTTTCTTTTATTTTTTCCTTTTGGTTTCCGCGGGAGCCGCGAACAGTCTTATTGCTCTTGAAGCTTTTCAGCTCCAATTGGTGATCAGCATACAATTTCTCTTTCCAGTATCACTGTCGCGATATGAGAATAAGAAAATGACCACCAAAGATAAATGTATCGATTTTAAACAAATTCTCACTACGAGTACCACAAGTGAAATGGAGAACAGGAGAAGAGAATTTGCAAGTTTATATTGAAGCTGAAAAAGTTACGAGACCGCGACCAAAAATATCAAAATTTCGCTTGAACAGTCGGCCTAATTTCCATTTTTATACCCGAAAGAAACCAAATATATTCTACAGAGCAAACCAGGTAGTTTGTGGTTAAAGTGCAGGTTTACAGCTGTAGACGACCATTCACCATGTTGAAAGGGCGGTCGAGATATCCAAATTTCAATTTTAATAGCCTCAGTTTTCCAGCCGTCAATTTGAGTGTGGTTTATATTCCTTTGTTTCCATCTCTACGTGTGATTTTTTTTCTTTCTATTTGAAGACACTGTAGCAAGCTTTGGCAATTCAACCTCCTCGGCCGATTAAAACGCGATGAATCGAGCGGCTGCATGTATTATCGTTATTTTTGTTATTTACAAAGCTAACTTGTCTCGCAATCATGGGTGTCATAATATGTTTATGAAAAATGTAACTTTGTTGAGACTAAGTATGTCATCCTTAGCCAAACTGACCGATTTGAAGCCTGTTTCCCTCACCCATTGGCGACTCTGCTTTTGTAAGCACCAATGTTCGTCAAAATTTCGGTCATTTTGTTTGTACAGCAACCTAAACAACGCTGGGAGATTTCAAATTTAGCCAAACATTATGAATGCACTTCCTGTATAAGGCACAAATTAGACTTCGTGTGTGAATCGTGCTGATTGAATTGTTAGAGAGGTATCGAAAGGCTGTTTTGCAATTATCTGTGTTATTTCTTAAATCCTGTTTGCCGAGCAAACCTCTTTTTCCTCTTCCGTCCGAAAACTGCCTTCGTTTCAGTCGTTCTACAAACAAATGTACCAATTTTAAGTAATTAAGTTGGCCAAGTCATAGTGCAATTGTATCGATAAGGCACGGACGTGACCGAGAAGAACCGATTACTAATTAATGAAAGGATTTCTCTAACTGCATGGTGAGTTAATGAAGTAAACGTTTAAAGCTTTTGGTACACATGTCGTGATGAATTCCGCATTTCAGAATGCACGCAGGAAGCACCGTAACATTAGTTGTCACGTACAGTCTGTATACAACGGACAGAGGTGCCTCAACAAACGATTTGTAAACCTTCATTGGACAATATTCTCCATGAACTGACAGCCAGTTCTGGCTGCCAAAACAGAGATGGAGCCGTCACTTTATGCATCTCTCGCAGCCGGTATGTGCATAAAAACTGAATCACATCACTGCTACCTTCCCTTTCTATTGATATTTACTTTTATTTTTATCGTAAAGCTCATGACGGTAAGCGAAAGCCAAACTGTTGTCAGTAACCGATTTTCGCTATCTGAGCATTTAATCATATAAGAAACCACGAGGCCTAGGCAGCAGCCGTTCTATTTAACAATTAGATTGTGAGCAAGAGATTTTTGGTAAGGAAATTGCGCGATTTTTTTTTTTTATTTTTTTTTTATTTTTTTTTTTTATATATTTTTTTTGTGTTCTGGAAGCTCTACTGGGTTCTGAGATCTTTATCTGCTCAACCGGCGAACGTGAACTCGTTTGCTTCCAGAATTGTCCGTCTCCAGCCACTCTGGGCAGTCAAAAGATTGAACTCACTTTTGCATCAAGTCCTTCTTGCCAGTTACCAGTTACATATTTCAGCCTTTTTTGTAATTTTACCACTTACATTTCTTGTTTTTGTATGTAGCACCAGAAGGCGTGTTTGGCCGGTTCGTTTCGGCATGTTTTGTGTTTAAATTGTGTGCAGTGCAATTATCTTATCCTCAGTCATGGGCTCATCATTATATTCAGGTCTGGCATGCTTTTCTCAAAGTTCTCAAAACATTTCGCCCCAAAAAGCTACTATTTTACGTGCACAATCTCCATAACCAGATCTTCACTAAATTTTTAATCTAAAACGTTGAAAACATTCCACCCGAGGGCACCAATAAATAAAAAATGGAATCTTAAAAAAATACATCTTGGCTCCGAGAAGTCTTTGGGAGTTAGAGAAACCGATGCCGGGGTTACATTCCGGGTAATTTTACGGTGTTCAACGAGGCAAAACGAATGTGACCATTTACAAGGTCTGTAGCCAGTGTTGACCTCGATTGCCTAAGTAAACATTTCTAACTTTTGGGTAAACTCTTGATAAAACAAAATACTGTCATTTTGTCATTTTTCTTCTTCTTCTTCTTCTTCTTCTTCTTCTTCTTCTTCTTCTTTGTCTACCCTGTGTGCCAGAGATTTTTTTCACGTGCACAGCTTGCAGTTCCAAAGTCTCTCTTTATGATGATCGGCCGACCCCGCCGAAATCCTCGCGATCGATGCGCGAGAAAAAAAACCTCCTCTGGTACCCATGACTATTCTTTTGTCCTACTACCGCGGTAAAAATTCACAAAACGTCTGTTCACAAAAACCTAATACAAAAAGCCTGATTGTTTTGGAAGACAACAAAATGATCGAAGTTGGAAAACTGATCCAGTAAGCCGAGTGTAGCTGAACATGACTTGATTATTTTTAGTGAGAACTTTGCCGCGAAAAAAGCAAATTGGCCATGATTTGAGCGGAGTATGATAGGAAGTCAGATACATGACACAGTTCTTTACTCCGCGTATTCTCCTTGAGTGGGGTGAAAGCTTGACATGGAACTAAACAGGAATGACCGGTTTAAGCAAAAATTATGAAAAATTGCAGTGTCAAAAAAATGATGAAACAAAACCCACTGCTTGTACAGGTAGAGATGTCATCTCTTCCTGCCTCATTTAGGGCCGCCTCGATATTGCTTTATTCAAACTCCTCGACTCTTCGCGTCCTTCATGGCGGAATAGGTATTTACCAATTCAGTTCATTTAAGTAGTCATGAAGTGTTACACTTACATGAAATGCATTTAAATCATAACAAAAACGTAAACAAATCCTTGAGTCTGCGCAGAACGGTCTGCAAATCATTTTTAAGTAAGGCTGCTAACATCTTTTTCTTCCATTTTATTGAACTACCTGTTACATAGTAATGCACATGACAAGGAAGATATAATCAACATAAAACAAGCTGGATGATTCGAGAGAATATGCAAACGAGCTAAATTACGTATACGCGGGAAAACAACTCCCAATCCTAAAACATGACATCAGTTTCTGAATATTTCAATTTGGTTCTGACGTAAATAAAAATGTGTTCGTGCTCCTTCACGAATAAAGACTTTTTGTCACCTGCCATTATAATCTGCCTTACTTCATTATTATTCTGTTTAATTCCTTCGATCGCAACTGGATTTGTTGAAAAGTGATTCCTCAGTGTATAAGCTATTGTGACCGGCACTGAGTGGAACCTTTTAATTCTTCAATTTTCGCAAAAGGAATCAGCTAAAAGGCGATCAGCGACCAAGCATATGAACAGACGGTTGTATGCTACAGCTTTGCTGAGAAAGCAGATAGGAACAGGAACAAGTCCAGCTCTTTACGTCCACAGCGGTTTGTTATTACTAACACACCGCAATAGTTTAGTTGTGGTTTTCGGTGTTGCTTTGCAATTGTTTTGAATTTTTTGTGCCCACTTTCTATTGTCGTCAAGGCATTTTGATCTACTGTTAATGGAATGCTCTCGTACAGCAAAATGATTAAAAATAAGTGTTATTTGCAAAGCGTTTAAAATAAAACAACAACGGCCAGTTTTCCGCACGAAAGGCTAGCTTAAGAGTTTCAATTGACAAGTAATTAAGACAATACGGTAGGCTGCAATACTCGTATGAACAACATGGTGTTACGATCGATCGCTAGACTGGCTAGAGATAGAAAGAGGTTTTAACACGGCGGTTCCAACTGTCAAGGAAATTTGATTGCATGCAATCGTTTTAAATTGGGACTAAAAACAACATTGATCAAAGCACATGATTTTAACAGTAGAAAGAGTGTTGCTGTGAGATCAAATCAGCCCTTGATTTGTGGCGTATATAAAGGGTACATTTCAGTTGCTGTGTAAAAATAACAAAGACACTTGGTTTGTTTTACACAGGTCTTGAAAAACATCTCTCGTGGGCAGAAGTAAGTATCGCATCATTCAGTCAATAAACGTTTACAACCACATTTAATTCAGCTGTGTTACCCACCAGACGATGGAGAACCGCTCAACGTTACTGATACTCGATACAGTCACTGACTCGCCGGCAGCCTCGCCCACGACTCAAGCACAAGTTGAACCCGCACCAGAGCTCTACGGCACTGACGAATACAAAACAATTATCATCGTTCTTTTGGCTATTGTAATAGCTCTGGGTTTCTGTGGTAATTTAGCGGTTTTTGGTGTTATTTCTCAACGCCAGAAAAGCAACACCACATCCAGTTACCTCCTGCTCATGAATATAGCCATTGCCGATCTTCTCGTAGCTGTAATCGTCGCGCCGCTGCGCTTTGTGGAAATGTTCCACGGCTGGCCGTTAGGCCAGTTCCTTTGCCAAGCACTTGCAGCAATCCAAGATGTTATTGTTTGCGTTTCAGTGGTCACGCACACTGTTATCGCCTTGGAAAGATATCGCGCGGTAGTTCAGCCATTCAAAGAGAGGTTGTCTATTCAACGCACCAAGCAGGCTATAGGAATCATTTGGTTAGCCTGTTACATTGCCATAGGTCTCCCACTTGCTCTGCTGTTAAGAGAACGGCTTCAAGCTGGTAGATATATATGCAAATTGGAATGGCCTTCGTCCTTGGTCCGCCAGCTATTTGGAGTGTATCTAGTCCTTGTGATTGTAGCAATACCTTTGGTGATTCAAACATATGCCTATTCTCGCGTCGTGAAGAAAGTGAATGATGAAATCATGTCTTCAACTGGCTTAACAGATTCTGATATCCGCTTAAACAAAGCTGCACGAAGCAGAGCACGAGTTGTGAAGATGCTTGTTGTTCTTGTTGGCGCATTTCATTTGTGTTCCATCCCGCGGGTCACTACCTCACTCTTGTGGGAATTCGGCGGGATCGCTTTGAAAAGTGATCCGAGGTTTCAATACGCCTTAACAATAACTGTAATCATCTACTACCTAAAGCACGTTATAAACCCCTTCATTATATTTGCCACAAGTCCAGAATTTCGCGCAAGTTGTTGTTTTATGTGCTACCGAGATTATAAATAACTTCGAACAATGGTTGCCGGGCCGGGTGACTGGATGACAAGCCCTTAGAGGCACTGTCACGGTGATTTTCTGTACTTTGGTCAAAACTGCTCAGGTGTTTGACAAAGAACCTGTTTTGTAACATGAAATTGTTCTAATGACACGAGGAACACGGTATAAAGGTTTTCCTCAAGGAATAACAAAGCAAAATTAATTCAGTTTTAGCGAGTCTCTAAAATACGCAGGAAAAACTTGAAAAACTTGACTAAGTTTTTCAAGTTGCAATCCACGTCCATCCTAGCCATCCGCTGCCAAACATAATTAAAAGTAGTTTCCGTGCACCAGTAGAGTTAATGTTAACAAAATTGAACAATTATTTTAACGATTCCATTAAAAAAAAACGTTTTTCTTTTACTATTCTTAATGAAACTTAAGTGACACTGCCCCTTTAAGGTGGATTTCCACTGTCACGTAAATTTTACGTGCGTACAGACGTAGATTTAGCTGGCTTTACGTACGTAAATAAAATAAGAAGCGATGTATGAGCCGCGTGTGCAAACATAAAAAGTTGAACAGCACTCAACTTTTTACGTTTACGCAAGCTGTTCATACGTCACTTCTTATTTTGTTTACGCACGTAAAGCCAGTCCAATGTACATCCATACGCACGTAGTAGAATTCGTTGTTCCGGTTCAAGATATTTTGAAAGGCCCTTTGAAATACCTAAATTACATTTTCCCTACCATTTTCTGTACTTCAGCTCGTCAAATCCCTTTGCGTTTATATTCCTGCAGCTGGAGAAACGTACCCCTTCCGGGTGGAGCCTACCCATATAGTCCATTATACGGAGTCCCCACCCCCCTCTCCCTTCCTTCCAACAGAAGAAAGGCACAAATACGTGCCCTTTAGCTTAGTTGTTGATGTCTGTAGTTTTGTTAATGTTTCTGTTGTTTTAATTAATGATTAATACACGAGAGATCATCGCAGTTATATACGAAACTTAGAGTCACGTGGGACATATCAGTGCAGTTCAATTAACGTTGCCTGAATTTAAAGCCTCAAGCTTAGGGGACAAGACCGAAAGGTAGTATGGGTATCTGTAAATGTTACGTAATTCGGCTGTAATTTCACTGTTGTCAGTGCCAAAGGATAAGAGAAAATACAATAAACACTTACCTCTTGTTTGCAGGAATGAGCTGTAGATCAGGCCCCAGTTGTTCAAAGAATGGATAATTTTATCCACTGGATAGGTCGCCATCCGGAAGACAAAATGTGGGCAAGATTTTCCCGATAGCCCTATAATTTGTGAATAGAGTAGAAGCATATGTCAAATTTAAGTATGGGATTGCGTGGAAAACTTGCCAAAAGCGTTAGTTGGAGTACATTTGCTCTGCTCGATAGCGACTTAGCCAGTGGATAAAGTTATCTGCCCTTTGAACAACTGAGGCCAGTTTGGTAAATTTATTAACAGCTTTATTAACCTATTCTCTTTGCGGTCTTGTCACGTGGGCATTCTGACAACGTTATTTGAAATAGTGTGCAGATTTTCGACTACCATAATTAGATTCATAGTTTGACCGGAAAATTTACCAAAACTTAGCTTGGTATTACGTCACAGTAGAAATATATTTTTAACGTGAAGATTAAATTAAAGGATTTAAATTGCAACAATGTGAGTTCACTGCGAATTCGTAACACACTCACTGGTTTCTCATACCGTATTCTTTCATACGCAGTTCAGATATATAGCATTAAATACATTTCTCTTCCACTGATCACTGGAAATAATTATTTGATTTCTAACGATATCAAATATATGCCTCCCGAAAACATAACTGAGTATTTCTGCGCAATTTATGTGGGAAAAAGCAGATCACAACAAAGACTAATGAAGTCCAAAAAGAAAATTCATGGGGAGTGGAAGTCGTCATCATCATTATCATCATCATCATTATGAGCAGGGAAGCAGGGACGGTGCAGTGGTGAGAGCACACGCCTCCCACCAATGTGGCCCGGGTTCAATTCCCGGTGTCGACGCTAAATTGGGGTTAAGTTTCTCGCCCCTGCTCCCAAGGTTTTTCTCTGGGTACTCCGGTTTTCCTCTCTCCACAAAAACCAACATTTCCAAATTCCAATTCGACCTGGAAAGTACAGTCACCTTTGAATGAGTTCTTAGCTATAGAGAGTCCTTTGGTCCTCCGTGGGTGAACAAATTACTTCTACAAACAAACAGGCCATTTCTGAGTTGCCTTGAACCGACATTGAGAAACGGGAGTTTCCCAAACCGATCCTAAGATGCAAAGAACAAGATGAGCAGGACTTTGGCCTGGAAATATTAATAACGTCTATTAATCATTATCTTTTGTTGCTTCTGAGGAAGGGGAAGCGTAAACCCATGGACGAAAATCAAGCCCCTAACAATTGACCTTTGGCCAATACTAACCCAAGCTTAGACAATCTAGAACTAGGGACAAATGACTGGGACTAAGGACAATCTTTATTACGGATACCAGCTTACCCTTAAGTTATTTACAGGAACTGTCCTCATAAAATATACGAATACAAGAATATAGCCATGAGCAGAAAACAATTGTCCTCAGAGAGTTTAGTCTAAGCCAATCATAAACGAAAAATCCATTCGCCTCAGGGTAATGGCTATATATGGTCCGTTTATAAATTCTGACAAAAATTCATACCGCACATCTATGTCAGCACGGTTTATAAAATACACATTTAACCGTCTTATATTTACAGGCAGGCATTGAGAAAGAGATGCACATACAATCCCGGTAATTGTGTGAGACGACGCTCTTAGAATATCATGCATGTTACCGCCCTGATCCCAGGGGTTTTCTTGTAATATATCAAACACGAGACACAGTGTTTCATCACATACCTACTGGCAACGAGAAGAGAGTTGAAAAAACGACGCGCAGCGGAGTATTTTTAACAAACTTCGCGGTTTTTGATATTGTGATGAAACACTGTAACGAGTGTTTGATATAACTTCTCAAACAAACTGATTTTGAAAGGGAAATTAAGGATACAGAAACGAGGAGTTTTTCATCAGATATCCAAACAGTCCAAACACGTCACGGTGCATGATTTCCTTTGTCTTTGGCTTTTGAAAAATTAATGAGTTTGAGAAGTGGCCTTCATTCCTCTCTCTTGTACGGAAATTCAGTTAAGGTTTTTCACAGTCAGTGGTAAAGCCACTGAGATGCATTCTTATCAGTGTTCTGTCCCTATGGTCGGCGGGTTGTCGTACGCGTGTCGGGGGATTTATTGTTTTAAATCAAATAGAGCCAGCGAAGCTGTGAAAACAAGTTGCAAAGCGACGATTTTTGAATTGAATCTGATTGAAAATGATCAAGAAACAAATGAAATCCACTGATCCTGATAGAGCCAGTGACTTAGGAATCTAAATTCTAGGACGCCTTGGGTCAGTATACATGACAGGCTGTGTGAATTCCCCTGCAAAGGTGAGCGGTAACTAGCCACATCAACGACTTCCATTCTTGATAAATGGCCTTGTTACACTGCAAGGATGTCTCATTTGACTCTAGAACACAGTTTTCTAAGTTCATTTAACCTAAAAATTGGATGCAGTATCGGGTTGTTTTTTTTTTTTTTTTTTTTTTTTTTTTGCCGATAATTAATTACCTTTAGCCTAATTCCTAAGTAAGTCCTCATAATCCACAGGCTGCTGAGGGCCATTTTTACGGTTAGTCATTTAAGCTAGATTCCCTGTGAAAATCAATTCTTTTTGCGAATCAATACGCAACTTTTATCCGCAAAAACAAAGCCGCAAACAGCAATGACATAGGGCGCGTGCCGCAAGTGGCGCTAACAGCACGTAAAGAATGAGAGCCATATTTCGCCTAAGTCATTTCGCCCTAGGCGACACTATTGGCTTTATCTTGCTCTTGCTAGTAAGATTTTACCTAGCCACAACGACAAGTCCCTTATTTTTCTTCGGGACAGTAAAGCGAGCGAGCTAGTCCGATAATTTTCCCAGGGAGTGCTCGTAGTCTAAATCTCACCAGTATATACGAGTAACAAGATCAGCGTATGACACTGTCAACGGTCATCTTTCTGAATCAATAAGTTATCTATTTGCACGGTGAATTCAGCCAGAGTTTTTGGGCTTTTTCTCTTGGTTAGACGTCGCTATCGTCTCGTTTTCCACCCATTTTTGGCGACGTTTCAGTCAACGTTCTCAGTTCCTTTTCTTCGATATTTGTATTCCGGGATACGTAACGCGCCACGCTTGAGACAACGTCCAACTTGGTGTAGCAAACTTTCCGGCAAAGAATGCAATTTTTGCGGAAATCCGTACTCATTGCGAAAAGAATGAACGGATTTAAGACGTGTTTTATGTAGTAAAGGGTGATCGTGGTGATGCTAGCGATGGAAAAGACTTGTCTGTTTTCGTTTTTGAAGCTTTCAGTCGCAAACTCCCTCACAAGCATGTAGATTAAGCGCGGAATAAAACACACTTGAAACACGGCAACAAGAACGATCAACATTTTGACCAGACGCGCTTTTTTTCGGATTTGGTTTCGTCGCTGTTCAACCGTACCGCTTCGTGTTAATTGGGCCGAGGCGTCCTCCCTCTTAATAGTTAATACTATCTTAACGTACAAAACTGTTTCCAAGACCAAAGGCAGACACATATAGATGACAACGAGGTAGACTTCAAAGACCCTACGGTAGGTGATAGAAGGCCAATTGGCAGCAAGGCAATATTTTAAGCCCTTCACATCTACCTGCTTTAGAACTATGGCCAGCGGTACGCCTATTGACAAATAGCATGCGCAGTAAATAACTGCGATGACTATCTTGGCTTTGCGAATGGAAAGTTTGGGTTTGAAAGGTGTGACGATTCCGCGATATCTTTCCAGAGCTATTACAGTGTGACTTACAACCGACACACATACAATCACGTCTTGTAATGGGCCAAAAAACTGACACAGAAATTCCCCAAGAGGCCAGCCTTTAAACATCTCAGCCATTCGAAGCGGACTTAGAGCAATGGCCACAATAAGGTCGGCAATGGCGATGTTCATGATAAATAAATTGCATGGCGTCCACATTTTTCGCCTTCCACATATTGTCGCAATAACCGTGCTATTACCAACCAAACCTGCTATTATAACAAAAGACAATAAACTGACGTTAATTATTTGAGAGACGTTATTATTGCCGACGCCCGGTGCTTTTGTTGCATTTGGGAATTCCGTGTTGCTTGTCATTGGCGGGAAACTTGTGACGTTTGCCATTTTCAGGAACACGGAATCGCCAATAGTGTTATTCAGTCTAAAGTGGAGTTTCCAAGTCAGTCCGCTGGCTCTAGCTATTTGGCGTGAACCCGTCGATGATCTTTAGCTGTTGGCGTCAACTTTTTGGCTGTTCCTATTGATCCTTCGATGGGAAGGTCATTAAGGGGCTCTAAACGGAGTGAAGTCTTGTAGCAGATGACCTGCAAGCACAAAAGAACCGTCTTTATGTAAGCGGCATAGCCGGAAAAGAATGACACAAGATTTTGTATATCATGTTCTGAAATCATTCAAATGCATCATGTTTCAATGTCACAAGCAACAATGAGCGGCAAACCTGAAAACATATAACTTAGACTTAAATTTTCATCTGGCGGTAGTTTATATAAATACACGACTCTTATTTCAATAAGTAGTGTCAACATTACCTGCGAATGACATGACCGATTGAAACGTTGATGAAATTCTGGGAAGATGAATGTCAGTGGGAACGTTCTGATATTATCAATTTGTTTTTCTTGAAAGCTTTCAGAATAAGATGTGGACATATTATGTTTTTTGTGTCGAGCACATTTTCTCGATTTCAATCAGGTGTATCCGGCACTCGTTCTCGGCGGTTCCGAAAGTTTGGCTTGATTAATGTAATATATTTTCGACCTAAATATGTCGCAAGTGTCGCCTTGTTTGGAGAGTGGAAAAGTGGATTTGTTTCTTCCTTTTGGTTTGTTTGATGCCAGTTCAGGGAGCCCAGGATCAAATATAACCGGCAAAAAAAAAATCCAAAAAATCATGACTGTTGCGAAAGCTAGCTTCCGTGTATTCAACGTGCACTAAAGCCTCAATACGTCACATTTCTTTCACATCCTAAATATTGTTTCTCAACAACCGAGGCTGTTGTTAAAAAACAATACTTCAGGATGCATCTTAATTTAGCAGGGCTGGGTGAATCTGGCGCTAATAAAATGATTGATCCAACTGAATTGTTCCTGGCCAGTGTTAATTCCGAGTTGAGACTGTTTATGAAATGTTCAGCCAGGAGCACCCATTTCGGGGAATATAATTCGGACGGCTTTAAATCGCCACAAAAATTCGGATTGAATTGTGAAGACAAACTAACATTTTAATGGTGTTTGGAAAAAAAATTGTTTTCGAAGGGGCGAAAAACTTTTCATTAAGAGAGTTTCGAATTAAGGCCACCTATAGGTTAAAGGCAACAACCAGTTGTAAATTCAGAGGACGCTGCTCCCTAATATTTTCGGCGACTTGAAAATTCAGCTACAGAATAGGAGTTGAAAACTGTGTGTAAGGGTAAACAAAAATGCCGCCCTTTGAAGGCAGGAAAACGATCTTGAAAACAGACAACGAAATTTGAAGTATCTGATTCTCGTTGAATGCCCACAAAATTTGGTCAAAATATTTTCTCCCTCGGGGTATCATCTACTGTAAGAATAATTATAATATGCATTTGGAGAAGCAGGTTTAATTGTTTGATTATTGACCGAGAGAGTGTCCTATAAATTTCTGATCGATCGGTACGGAAGAGCTTTAAGAGCAGCTGACTGAGAATATCGAGAACTCGCGGTCAAAACTGAAATTTCGGATTTCCTCATATTTTGTCAGAAGAATCCCTTTAGAGGACTATTTACGAAAATGACATTAAAACTTTCCAAAGATTTTTCGTTTTCGAGAATTCCGGCATAATGTGAAATGCCGTGATCACGGCGCAGCCGGCGTTAAATTTTGACGAGATTTGGTGCATTTTCAAATCGCTCGGGAAGGAAGACGACTCAGCGTATTAAAACGAGCTTTTGAAGTTAAGTTAGGCATCCTTCTGAGAATACGGTCTTACGAAAATATTGCTGGAGGATTCTTATTTACATGCAGTTTTCAAAGTCCGAAGATTCCTATTTTCAGCATTCTTGTTGACACTTGAAATTGTGGAAACTTTGCGGACAAAATTCTTTTTCTGGTACATCGAAATTTATAATGAAAGTTACAGTAGAGCAAAGCTCTATTCTTGTGCTGCAACATATCAAAAATTCAGCTTGGGTAATTTAAAAGCCAGTCTTTGACGGAATAAAACACATAGGGAATTTTTGACATTTTTTTTCAAAAAATTCCTGCGGTCACGCAAGGACAAGATGACATGTTTCAATAAATTATTGCTTGTATGTCATTTTTACCGGAGAATTATATAATTCTTGTTCCAAAACTAAATCTAATGATCTAATAAGTTTTGAATTGTTTTATATACCTTAAATAAAATAAGTCTAATTAGGGAGTGAGATGTAACCCCAAATTTGAAAAGGTCAAGGTGTCATGCTCGTCCAGATCTCAACCAATTTTTTTTCATTGTCACATGGTGCATCTAGAAGTACTTCTAGAACCAAGTATTTATGATATATCTTACTAAATAAGAACTTGTTTCAATAATAAAGCTAATAGCAGGCGTTAAAATCACTTTTGGGTTTGTGGAGCTGTGCAAAGCAGGCATGTTTTCTAGATCACAGCCTATCAACAACACGCTGACTGTTGAACTCCTCGCATGTGAACACTTGAAAATGAGGAAATATTTCGAGGCAAAATCTTGCCCTGGTACATCGAAACTTACAACAACAGGTATGCTTGAGGTACGATCTGTTATTTTACTGCTACATGTAAGAAATCTAGTTTGGGTATAACATTACAAAATGTAATACTATAAACAGTTTTTCGTTGCTGAATATTCCTATACAAAAAATTATTCACAGTTAGAATGAGTGATAACTAATGCTACAGCAAAATTCGTAAAGGCCGATTGCCGTGGCATATAACGCAAGGTCAAAATGATCGACAAATTTCATTATTGTACTTCACGCAACTAGTACGTTTTTCACTAAACAGAAGGGTGACAATCTGCTCAGTTCTTAAATGAATCGGTACGAAACAGCGACATTTTCTACCTCACAGTCGATAGCTAGGGTTAATGACATGTTTACGTTTTTATAACTACAGTGTAGTATCCGAGTTGTATTTGCCTGCCGCTTCGATACCGCTGATATGCGATAAAATTCCATTTTGCCCGGCGCTTTGGCATATTTTCGAGTAGAAGGTAGATCACCTACACGTGGTATTGCTCACTGAAGACGAAACTTCCATCAAACAAACGTTGCGGTATTTTCATCTTTTTCGCACTGAGGAGTTCAACTAACCCGTGTAGTCTGTTTGTCTGTCTGCCTGTCAATAAACGACCTTTATCGTAGCTAATTAAACAGCATTTTCTGAGTCTTTTTGAGTATTTTCTTCCATAGTAAAGAAAATAACATTGATTTAAAGCTGGTTACAACGCATTCAACTTGTTAACAGATATATAAGTTTGCTGAAAATAATCCCTAGATCCCAGGCACTTGCTTTTTCCAACCGACCCTCAAACAATCTTGAGTGAATATGACATTTAAAAAAAGAGGACAATGAATGAAGTTAATGCGGGGAGAAGAGGAAGCGGGGAAACTATTGTTTTATCTAAGAGGAGGGTACCATGTGGTATAGGGAGACAATACTCTGGTCTTAGAAGGAAAGGTGACTGATAAAACTTTAAAAAAAAAGAGAGAAAATAATATTCAAAAACCGCTATGGTCTCAGCAATCATTCTATCGCTGTGGCTACTTTAATGTGAACGAATTTTGAATCTCCTCCAGTACACACATACCCATGCACGAAAAAGGTATTCAACAATAATCCGAAGTATTTCCGCACTGCAGGTTTCTCATGCTCACAAAAAAAGCAAAGGAATATGCCGTACCTCTAAGGCCTTTATTCGATTCACCAATGATGATGATGATGATGATGATGATGATGATGATGATGATGATGACGATAATGGTGATGGTGATGATGATGATGATGATGATAATGATGATGATGATTTTAGGGCTTATTCAGGCATATATGTCATTATTGAGTTTCGCGAGCGCGAGGACGAGCAACGCTTGCGGAATGCTAGTCACGCAGATTTCTCCCTCTCGGCCCCTTCCGACTAAACTAGACGTCTTAACTAGATGTGTACGGTCCTCGTTGGCGGTAGCCTCCCACGCAGTCGTTTTGAGGGGACTCGGGGAGGAGTTAATACGAGTCCCCTAAAAACGACTGCGTGGGAGGCTACCGCCAACGAAGATCGTAGACATCTCGACGGCGCGGGCAGATGGTCTGATTGTTATTCGACTCATCCTTTCAGAATATCAAATTCCATCAATGTAAAGACTTTTGTTCTTGGGTCATCGTAGGTTGATCAGAAATATCACCGCTGTTTGTATTCCATCAATGTAAAGTCAGTAAACTTAACTTCATATGTTCAATCAACAACATCAGATGATCGATAACTTTACTAACATGCGCGCGCGAGGATTCATTACATTTCACTGTCAGTTTTGTCGTCAGCAAACAGCTTCCTGGCGTTGGGACCTGGATGACTGGAGATATCTTTTTGGCATTCACCCAAAGAAACGCAGGTTGCTGTAATAGTACGAACTTTGACTGCAACCGGACTCGTCGTCTATCAAGGACGAAAATGAGCACGGGGCCATAAATGCAACCGAAAATATATAGAAACTGAAAAATATGACATCGCGGAAGAAGAAATACAGTTTCTAGTATCGAGCAAACCACTCCAAACCAAGAACGCACATTGCTATTTATAACCATTTTGCGTCATTGTTTATAAATAGCAAGTTTAATAGCTATGTACACGGTGATGGCCATAATATGCAAACAACCTTGGTTATTTTCTGGTGCTCTTCTATCCGGATCGGACTGAGAAGGGTGGACTATTGCTCGCATTAATGGGGATGGTTCATTAAATGCCTATTTTGCAGGCATTGGAACGGTAAGTGCTCATTCAAATATATTATAGCCGCTGTGTAGCCGTTAAAGATAATATTATGGCCAGCCTTGCACTAAAGTGAAAGCATGATTTTCTCTACCGGCTCTGATATCTCAGTTCTGTTTATGATATATAGTCTAGAGCCTGCAAATTGAAAACACAGATACCTTGTTCTTCAGCTTTTAGAATTCTCGTCTTCGCTTGTCCAGCTCAATGTAAGTGCCTGTCACGACATTTTATTGACAGTGAGGATGAGATGCAGCTTTGACAAACCTAGGATTTATAAAAACTGCGACTTTTGCGCAACTTTTCTGAACCAAAGGCGTTTTTACGCAAGTCGATTAGTAATATAATGAAACATTATCGCCTGTTGGGGATTTCAGATACATTTTGATATGAAATATTTACTGATTTCGTTTCGTATCCTTCGCATTGTTGACGCTGGCGTACCGAGGAAAGCGTGACATAACACCTGAACGTTTCATTTTTTTGTTTGCGATGGGTGATCACCTACTAGGAAAGAAATTATTTTTTACAGGGATAAACCCATCAACACATGAGATTTTGTTTCCGAATAACAACTTAGTTTTATTCCAACAGAACTGAAACATAAACAATAAATTTATTTTAAACTTATTTTAAAACTTGTCCTTGCGTGACCACTGCCATTTTTGAAAAAAAAAATTAAAATTCCCTATGTGTTTACTTCCGTCAACGCTTGGATTTTAAATTACCCAAGCTGGATTTTTTATATATTGCACTACATGTATAGAGCTTTCCTAAAGTATAATACTTGCTTCAAATTTCGATGTACCAGGACATGATATTTGTCCGCAAAGTTTCCACAATTTCAAGTGTCAACAAAAGTGCTGAAAATAGGAATCTTCGGACTTTGAAAACTGCATGTAAATAAGAATCCTCCAGCAATATTTTCGTAAGACCGTATTCTCAGAAGGATGCCTAACTTAATTTCAAAAGCTCGTTTTAATATGCTAAGCCGTCTTCCTTTCCGAGCGATTTGAAAATGCACCAAATCTCGTCAAAATTTAACGCCGGCTGCGCCGCGATCACGGCATTTCACATTATGCCGGAATTCTCGAAAAGAAAAATCTTTGGAAAGTTTTAATGTTATTTTCGTAAATAGTTCTCTAAAGGGATTCTTCTGACAAAATATGAGGAAATCCGAAATTTCAGTTTTGACCGCGAGTTCTCGATATTCTCAGGCAGCCGCTCTTAAGCACCTTTCTTCTTCCCTTTAGGGCAGGTGTCAGCCATCAATTTCGATTCAGATTTTTTCTAATTACGAATGATTTGAACTATGATTTCAATGTCTTTTAATCAGTGTTTTCCCAAAGTCCATTTATGCGGTTCATTTATGTGAACTGGCTAGTCGGTCAAAATGTTAATCTCCCTCGGGCTATCACGGATAATGTGTTATTGATGATGAAGAACTAGAAGAATTTGCATTAAATTTAAGGACCGAAGCATTTCAAGAGTCCATTTATTCATAGCTCGGATATAATTCAATTGAAGTTCAAGAAAATGTATTCATTTCCCACTAATCCGTGTAAAACTTAAGGCCCATAGCAGAAATGGCAGAAAATTAGTCTACTATGGTTTTACTTAGAAAAGTTTCAAGAATAGAATAGAGAGCAGATTCCATCATTTTCCGGTGACGCACTTGAATCGGGTTACGGTTTTCCAGTGAGCCACAAACGACAAATTCTCAAGACTTTCTATAATAAAAAGTAAATGTTATACTATAATTTACAGGGCACACGGCACTGAGAGCTTAATCAGCAAAGCACTCGACGAGCTTTTTTGAAAACGGTGCATACGCTTCCTAAAGAGTCATACAGCGAAGAACTTAAACTCTCGCCGTTTCCGTTGCCTGGGTGATGTTAAAACTTCCTGCAGCCGAAAGTAAACACGAAGACAGCCTTACAGTACGTAGCATCAAAACTTCTTAATCTTTCAAAGAATTTTCAAGAATGTAACCCGTTTGGCTGACAAAAAGTTCCTTAGCAAAATCAGCATTTTGAGTTTCTACAATTACCTCACAAGACGCAGCCGCTCAGAAACGCTTCAGTTCACTGGATCGTGCAAAATTACAACGTTCTTCCGATTCTTGTATCGGTACGAGCAAGTGTTGCTTGAAGTGCTCGAAATCAGTAAAAGCTAATACTTTTCCCCTTGTTACTGCAGAAAAATGATATCAACTCTGAATCATCCGACTTTTGAGCAAATGATTCATCTGCCGGCGTAATCTAGCTCTTGACCAAATGCCAGGGCGTTAGTCTAATAGATGTTTTGAAAAACAATCGGGTGCTTGACAATGACAAAAACAAGTTCACAGATGGGTGCCTTCGTGATAAATTAACCGTCCTGAAAATATTTTTACAAATTCATCCACTAGAGTTGCTCCAACGTCTTTATCCGAGTCGTGCAGACGTCACAAACCTGATAATCTCATCAGGTAATGTGATAATCTAATTTAGAAGATTAAAAATACATTTAAGCTCTCTCGCGCTTTCAGCTTCCCATAAAATTCCTGTATTTGACTTGAGGCTGAATAGAAAACGTTTGCATGAACGGAAATGATTTTTGCTTGACCTTTGAATAGTGTCTTTTAATGATTTTAGCATGTGCATACGATAACAACACCAACCAAATAAAACACGATAAATTACATTTTACATTACCATAAAAATACTGTAAAGCCTCATCAAAAATTGTAACAGTATTAATTCAATTTAATTCAATAATGGACTATTCTATGTTGTTTAAAAAGCCACAACTTCTTTCAGTTGTAAATCGATACGACGCTAATCAAGCCCATCCTGTAACTTATACATCCATATCCATTTATCCGCAAAAGTTATCCTCTCCCACGAGCAACCGCGATCAATTTGCCTTAATTTAGCCGGATATCGTCACAAAAATAGGCTGTATTTAATAATTGACTACCTTTTCGTGCTATGTAATGTTTACAAAACGAGCAGGAGTGTTTTAAAACCACGAGGCGCAGCCGAGCGGCTTCAAAAACATTCCTGGAAAAGCAGGTGTCAATTGAGTTCATAATAATTATGCTTTTGTGAACGTTGGAAATTAGCATGCGAGAAAAACACCGCATACTTATGAGGAGTGTTTTATCACCTGATAAAACACCGCATACTAATGAGGAGTGTTTTATCAGCTGATAAAACACTGCTTACTGATAAGGAGGAGGTTTATCGATATAAAGTCACTGCAAGTGATGTATTATCGACCATTTGATTGGTCAATGGACTTATGAATTATTAATGAGTTTTTGAAGGCGTACTATTCTTAATTTTTAGATTTTTTCTTTAGTGCAGACACAAATGTGCTTTCGTACCACAGTAGAAAATATTTGCTTCTTGCTTATTTCGAGAAAGTAACATTTTAAGGGGCTCTGATGAGCCGATATTTCACTAAGTAAAGACAGTTCTAAATTTGGCAAAAGTTAAACCACATGAATGTACCTTCGTACCATAGTGAAAAATATAAAATAAAATATTTGCTCCATGCTTATTTCAAGAAAGCCTATAAATATTTGAAAGGGCTTGATCAACGTATTTCATAAACTAAGTATATAACTGAGACAGTTTTAACTTTGATATAAACGTGTTTCAAGGTTTGAAATGAAAATAGTCAAAGAAGCTGTTATGAGGTAAATCAGGGGAGGGGTGGTACTTCATATTTGAGTTATGTAGGTGTATCGATTTCAGCGCTAGGGTTTAGATTTGAAACTGGGTTCGTCTGAGATGTCAGGTCTACAAATTGGTACTGGAAAAATGCATGAATGGGAAACAATTCATGTTTAGGTCTGAAAATGTGTAAGTGGCAACCATTAGTTTAAAATCGAGTAGGACTCCCAGTAGGGCAAACACAATACCGGTAGATTATTGTACAGTCATAAATGTCTAAATGCTCCAAGGGAAATTCTAGAAGCAATCTTTGCACTCCTTTTACTGATATATGACACATTGCGCCATAACGTAGATTATGAGAATGATGTATTATTCAGCGAGTGACACAGGCATACTCCGAAAAAAAATCCTAGTGCTCCTATCAGGAGTCGAACCCAAGACCTTCCGAATACTAGTTCAGATGCCCTACCGACTGAGCTACAGGAGACTCGTGGGAGCTAAGGCCATAATATTGTGAAAATCCGTATCACATTTTGAACCAAAATTGCCCTGGAAAGATCTACTTATCAAAAGTAAACATTGTACTATACCGTGATCGTACACAACACATGCTCCCTCGCCGGCAGTCGTTTTATAAAAGTCGAGGTTAACGCACCCGAGCCATCATACATTATTTAATTTGACAACCCTTGAAACCACTAAACGAATTTTTCTTTTCACATAAGTTCCTTTCAAAGATTAGCATCAGATTTCTCATACATTGATAGCTAGCACAGAGGTGACAACGTAATCATGGGATAGGACTGCGGGGTTTCGGAGGATACCCCTCTCTCAAGATAGTCAGTATGGCTTTTGGCCTGTATGGTCTGAAACTGATAGTTTCGCTTGAAAGGGGCAAGTTAGACCTGGATTAGGGTCAGACTCCACACGGGGCATAATTATGACATCAGAAACGAGTCGCACACTTCCACAAAAACATTCAAGGTCCTCCATTCTTCCTCCTTAGTGCATTAGATTTTTTTCTAACAGGAATTGAAAAGAAATCTCGAACTTAATTTTGCAAAATCGTGGGAAAAAATATTTCTGCCAGTTCTGTTCAGTAGTTCATGTTTTGGCACATTGCTGTTTTTTCGTCCCGCAGAGAGGCAAACAAATTAAAAAAACATCTTTTACAGCATAGTAAACAGTACCACATGGAAAATATTGGTGAAAGGCTTTCATTTCAACCTAAACATCGTGCACGTACACAGCTCAAAGTATAAACAACAACACGGGGAATAAGTGCTCAATAGCTTTCGTTTGCTGAATGGAACACTTCAGGATTTCAACCACAGACTCAAAACTTAGAACAGTAAAATGAACAACACCACAGGATAGTACTGCTCAGTGCTTTCATTTGAATCAGTTACACTCTAGGATTTCATTTACAGACTCAAACGTCTGAAACGTTAGAGTAACCTTGTACAGCAAAGTAAACAGCACCACAGGAAAGTACTGCTCACCAACTTTCATTTGAATGGAAACATGATAGGATTTCATCCAGTGTCCACTGAGTTAAGAACCATCTGGAACAGCATAATAATCTGTATCATGTGAACATACAAATCTATAATTGTCATATCAACGCCGAGTCTGTGTGGTGCACAGAACCACAGGAAAGCAATATTCCGTGCTTTCTTTGAACGTGAAACTTTTGGATTTCATCCCATAAACATGACTCGAACTAGAAGCAGAGAACCACATTTCATAAACAAAGGGTTTTCTTAATGTCACTCAGTGGCTTTTAAATCTGTTTTCATTGAATAAATAATCCCAAGGCCACCACGAAGTGCAATAAATTACATTTTATAAAATGAAAATAAAACGAGGGAGTCATTCAACATTACAATCATATACTCCTATTAAGATTGCGTTAACGTGCGATGTCTTTGAAATCAACGAAGTTACTACCTTCCTGATAATTCTTAATTTAATTTTCAGGAGAGACTTACTATGTTCCTGATCAAGCTTTCGAATCCAACGAAACCTGCGCGGTTTTGAGTGAATATTCAGTATTTTCCATTATGTCCATTGTCAGCAAATTAATAGGAATGGACTATCATGATAATGTAGTTTCATGATTGACGTAATAAGTTCAACAGGGACAGAATATCCTGTGTTCCCACATCGTTTTCTGGCCTTTAAAGAGAGATTTATATAATTTATACAGCCGGATTGATCTGTTCGGATGGTTTACCTGAAAATTTAAGTTGGGGAAAGCTTTAGGAAACGGAACTTTATTCGCTAAATTTTCTAGCTGACCTTTTTGGCGTATTTTTAACGACACAATTGCCCGTCAGAAATTAAAACGAAAGGAATTACTTTTTCAGTGTTACGAAATTTTGA
Organism: Pavona decussata; assembly: GCF_977016875.1. NCBI lineage: Eukaryota > Metazoa > Cnidaria > Anthozoa > Scleractinia > Agariciidae > Pavona > Pavona decussata. The sequence continues at coordinate 3,154,881 of NW_028145758.1, read as the reverse complement.
GGTAACATTTTGCCGAAGAAAACTGTAGATTTTTTTTGCGAATACAACTGAATCCGAAGTGAGTATAGCTTTTCTATTGAAATTATAGTGAAAGGAAAAACAGGGAGTTCATGTCATCCAAATAACATGTCTAGCTGCATCAGTAAGTGCGTCAGTAAGTTTGAAAACACAAGGCAAATATTAAATATAAGAGAACTACTAAAAATCTCCTTTGAGGTAAACAAAAAGACCAATCAGACAAAGTGTGCGAGAAAATCGAAAATAATCAGATTCACCGACATCGTGATTCTTCAATTGAAATTCAGAAAAGATGTTTTAAAAGTATAAAACTGTATAATATTGAAAACCGGTTCGCGTTATCTTTAAACACTTAAAAGTGTTCTTTAAGGGTTATTTAGCAACTTCAGCCGCTCAAACAAGTCGCGCTGAAATAACTAAAGAATCTAAAGTGTTAGTAGCTTACCTTTAAGTTTTAGACGTTAAACCTCGGCGTCCAATGTTAACTGCTCCAGTCTCGAATAGCCTTTTAAATTCGCAGCTTTGCTTTGTTTCGACTTCCTTTCAGAAAAGAAAAGAAAACAAAACATACATAAGTCTGGCATGAGTATATAAAAATATTTTCAATTATGTACAATCACGAATATTGAACATACAAAATTAACAAGATTAGGGGGCGTGCAAACATATAATTTCAAATCACGTACTTCCTCAAGTATGAATTTTGGTGGTTAACTTGTTGACCAATAAGTTTTATGTTGTGGCTTTTCTTTTCTAATACAAAATATCCAACATCAAAATTAACAAAGTAATAAATATTTGAGTAGACGGTTCTTCGCTGGTTAATTTTCTTCTGTTTGTTCGGAAAGTATACGTAAATAATTGACAATTCCCTCAAATGAACGGTGTAAACTTGAATGTGAAACGCTTGCAAATACGCCTTTGGGCTATTTGTGTCTAAAGTACTCAAATTTAAATTCGGAAGAAAAATTACAATTTAGATTTGTTAATATAAGAAAACAAAAGGCGCCACAGGAAATGCGCTTCTCAATAGAGTTCAGTTGAGCAATTGCACTTTAGGATTTATTCACAGAGTCCGGCAAAGATGTACATGTTGGTTTTCTGCGTGCAGGTGACGATCGAGGTTCAGTGAATAATTGGCCCCTGGAGAAATAATAACAACGCTGACTAGCTATTCAGTCCAGTTCGCTGTGATCACAAATACTTCGTCAAGCAATTTAAAAAAATTTCCAGAAATTCTCACCTACAGTCAGTGCGGGCAAATGAAGGCAGAACTCGCAATGGCATAAATAATTTCGCTATCGAATTATTGTCTGTAATTGTGAAGGTTTTCTTTAGTTGCGTGATGATTCAGGGCTTTTGAAATAGAAATATTAATTAGAAAGAAGGAAGGGAAGCATTAGCAAAAGACATGATATAATGTAAAACGTAAAGGAACAAATTTTAAAATCATCGACCAGTTTAAGTAACAACGAGTAAAGCCACTAGGTCCCGGATGTTCAAAGAGGGGATAACTTTATCCAGTGGATAAGTCACTTATGTAAATCTGCAAGACCACAGCGACAAACCGATGAGTGGTGCCGGATCTCTTGTAGACTTGGATCATTAAATTATTTCAAATACAAAATATCGAAGGCAGACTGATCCTAATGGCGGAGGCGGCGAACTTGAAAAAAACAAAAAGGCTAGAATAACTGAAATATATTTTAAATTAGCACGATATTTCGGTTTGCAATACAAACCTTCCTCGGAAGCTGAACGCGCTTTTTTTTCGTTCGCCAGCTCCGCCCGGTTAGGATCAGTCTGTCGTTTATTTTCTGCGATAAGTCACTATCCAGAAGATAAGGTGTATTACTTGGAGAATATTTTATCCGCTGGATAACGACTTTATCCACTGGATAACCGGCGTTATCCGCACTTTGAACAACCGGGCTCAGTTTGATGTTGGCAAGAGGCTAGCGGTATGTAAATCTCTGAGGTAACACAGGTTAAAAGCTAGCAAACTGAAATAAGTGTTCATGCACTCATACATAAAGCAGTTAAATCTGACGGCATATTTAAAATTGAAATTGTATTAGGAAGTTTCTTTCTGTGACAGCTGTGAGAAAATGTCGATAATTCGTTTTTTTTTTTTTTGTTTGTTTTTTTTTGTTTTTGTTTTTTTTTTTTTGTTTTTGTTTTTTTTTTTTGCCAGAACACCTGACTTGGTACTTAGATTTATACGCGCTGGAAACGTTGAATCATGATTCAGCCAAAAATACATTTGCAAGATTCTTCCTCTTTCAGAAGTGAGAACTTGAAGCAAATTGTGTTTCTTTTATTTTTATTTTCAACATTTGCGATGTATTTCTATTTTCGTTAAATAATCAGCGCAGGTGAAAGGATGAAATCTCGAACAATATTTTCACCAACCAAGAGCAATAGCGGAAATGTTACATTAAGAGTATTAGGCATATTGCCGGGATTCGAGCAGATTAAAACAAATTGAAAACTTGTTTTCTTCTGAGCAAATAAAAATTATGGTAACATCATATTGTGGAACCGAAAAATTGAAAGATTACTGTTCATTCTCCCAGCCTGTTTTTAAAAACAATGATTGTTTAGAAAATAACGTGCTGAAAGGCTCCGGATGGCATTTTAAACAGACTTTCAAACACTTGCTGTACAGAATTTTAAACATCTTTTTGCAGTATTTTGTTCGGTTTTCAATCAAAATGAATATTGAACATGAGCAACTGTTATCAATCCTTCCTATCATCACAACATACGCTTCAATATCAGATCAGATTGACTAAACTTGGAAAGTATATACACACATTATAGGTTACGGAAACAAGAAAGATTATTTCCTCTAATGCGCTAAATTCAATTTGATAGACATATGTTTCGCGAGTAAAACTGGCGTTTGGAAGAAGCGATTTTTTTAAACTTCGAATTCAATGATGGCGAAAACATTGCCTTATTTCCGAGAAGCAAGATTTGCTTCCGATAAAATTGGAGAAATATCAGTACTCGTTAAACACCGGCTGTTTCCTGCAGGCTCAGCCAGAACTTAAGACTAGGTCAATTAAAATTGCACGCTTGGCAAAGCAAGTGACGAACGAACCGGATGTAACGCTTGTTCTTAAAAGGTTCTCTGCATGTTGGATTCTTGGTTAGGACAAATTTTGCATATCGGTGTGTTTCGGAAAAAGGAACATTTTCCTTGGTCATGCAACAAAGACCTGCGCTTAACCAGAACAATTTTCTGCCCAAATGGCCGGTTGTATCTCGAAAAAATCAGTAGGGTTCTTTTATCCATACAGTTTTAAATCAGTCCACTTTTTACCTCCCTCGTTTTGTGTTGCGCGTTAATAAGAAAAGAATTCACAGTGTATACAAAGCGATGCTCGGCGTTATGTGGGGGTTGGCAAACATGTGGGCAGGGGAGGCAAACATGTGGGGACGGCAAACATATAGGGAGGAGGTGCAAAGAAAAAGTTATGAATACAGAACTATTGACGTCAGTATTTTAAATTTAATTTAATGGACGAAAGAGCAGCTAAAAGGCAAATCTCTAACATCAAAAGTTAATGTGGAAAAATATTTTTGTGCTTAGTGAGATTAAATTAAAATCCTCGTTGGATGTATACTCGAAAAATTAAAAGTTTGATTTTCTTTTTTTTTTTTTTCTTTTTTTCAGTTGACATGTGCGTGTCAGAAAAAACGGAGCACCTTCTAGATAAACTCCCCTCTAGCAGCTGTCAGCACGTTCATCCATTCATGTAATTTCATTCACACGAAGCCTACGAGCTTGCAAGCTCTCGGGGAAAAGGAGAAGCGGGCAGGGGAGAAAAAGAGCTTGGCTCGCAAGTTTATTCACACGCATCCAAACTGAAAATCTTTTGTTCAAATGATTCACTCGCTAAGTTTATTTCTTGCAACTAATTATTTTCAACTCCAAAACTCATATGCTAAAACTAACAAATAATGCTACGCTGCTTGCTGTTATTCGTTCTTTTATCCGAGAAACTGCCGTTGCTAGCCTTGATTACACAAGCAAGGTTTTATGTGGGCGTAAATTTGACTTGGTGAAGCGTTTTATACGTGTAGCAGGGAAACTTAACCTGGGTAAATGTTTCCATTACGTCAAGGGGAACAATAGAAATTTCCCTTGAAAAACCATAAAACGTTAAGTTTTGGCAGCGAATTGATAGCTTTATTCCTGGATGTTGAGACATATAGTTTTCATGCAGTTAGGGGAATTGATGGGGTTGATGACTCAAAAATGACTTCTTGGACAAAAATGTTGTAATAACAAAACAATTGAGTTTTGGTTAAAATCTGCCGCATAATAAACTTGTTCTTTCCCTTATTCTGAGAAATTCTGGGTAAGATAAAAGTAAGGAAAGCGAGCCGATGAAGCGAGCTTGGGGGGGGGGGGGGTGGGGGGTAGTGAAATGACTGTTTGACACCGTACAGTACAAGAGCGACAAATCTCCCCGCAAAATAACAATTACAGGAGAAAAAAGTACAAACGTTGCTTTTCCATCGCCCATGGTCGGTACAAAAATTCATTGCCGCGAAAATCGTGGAACTGAAGTGAAGAAATATGACCAACGTGGAAACCGACTTTACCCGGGTTAAATAGAAATCTTGAGTAAATTTATTGCGGGCAGAATTTCACTGTGGAGGCGTTAAATTTTAATGATGAAAAATAACGTAAAACTTGCGCGACGTTTCGATGTCATCATGTCATCATTTTCAAGCTTAGGAAATAATTGTCGAATGTATACACAAGGTTGACAAAGACTTGCAAGCTTGTATAAATAGAATGATGCCTGGTGGTGATCATGACAGAAACGGCGCACGACTTGTTCCGCATTTTGCATCATTAATTGTATATCAAAATTGAATTTAATTAGAAGCCTATTTTACCTAGTGCAAGATCAGGGAACGAAATCTATCACTGGCATATTTCCGACTAAAAACATTCGCCTTCACTGCTGGTAGTTTTTATCGCCAATTTATAAGGTTTATTTTTGCAGGTAACATTGATGAGCAAACAATAGGCTCGTCACAGAAATGTACGTGCATAATAAGAAAAGTACAAAATGAAATGAAATCAACACAAAATAAGGATATACCGTATGGATAATTCTAAGAATTAGAATCTGGCTGACTAAGTCTATCTTTTTTTTCCGCGAAGATTATTGTTACGAGGTTTAACACTGCACGTGTTACTAAATAAATATATTTTGGATATCTTTTATAGATAAATCTGAGGGCTTGAACGTTGTCCCTTTCAGTTGTTTAATGGAAATCAAGTTGTACAGTAAAAAGATTTCGTTATTAATTCCTATGAAAAGAAGACTGCAATAATCGAAGTGAGGAAGGATATGTACGCCTTATAAAGTTTTAGTGCGGTGTTTCTATATCAATAAACCTGATTCTGTGCAGAGCAACAGCCTTTGCATTAAGTTTACTGAGAACTGATGTTATACATGGGGCAAATGTGAGCCGGGTTGGTGTCGAAATTAACACCCCGCAGTCTGAGTTCTTCTCCCTAATTTGGCTGATATTATTGTCATTATTTGACTTCAAAGCCAACTCGTAATCATAGGAGGATTTACCAATTATCATTATCTGCGTCTTAGTAAAGCAGTTGTCTTCAATTCTATCCATTTTATCAGGAACAACAAACCATTAACGCAGAATTCAAGCGCCATAAAATTGATAAATCAGTCCCTTGCATAGTAGTCAGTAATATATGATGTGATATGATATGATGTTGGTGGTACTGGTAATATCATTACATTTAAGTATATATACATTGAATAGAAGCGGACCCAGGAGGCCTACAGCACTGTATACACAACAGATTGTACGCTGAACTAGCGTCTTTTTTTTTTTTTTTTTCAATTTTGACTCGCTGCTAGAGGTTGCAAGGGTACAAATAAATAAAATAAAGGGAATTAAAGTTAAGTTTCTGCTTCCTAAATTTAAGTATAAAGATAAGTGTGTATAGGGTGAAGTAGGAACGTTAAGACGACCAATCAATAATAATAATAATAACATAAGACGAAATTTTGCCAAAAATTACCAATTCTTTCTGTAATAGTTTATTGCTGTGCAGAAGCTGTTCGTACAGTATTGCAATGAATCACCAGTGGATAAGTCGCTATCCAAAGGATAAAATATAATAAAATAAAATTGATATATTTTATCCGCTCTTTAAACAACCGGGGACCAGATGTATACTATTTTACAACAAATAAAGAACTAAATTTACCTTGAAATGCTAGTGTAAAATAAATCCTTTGTGTTTCACTGTTCAGGCATCATACCGGCCGTCTGCCACTAATTTTACGTAAAATAAATCAGAATGAAAAGAGCTACAATATTTAACCTTTTGGGATCAATTTGCATAGCTATTAATGTTTATTAATAACAGAAAACTGTTCACACGTTTTGAAATACATGAATAATTGCTTTGCTTGAAATTGTGTTCTTTCAGTCATTTTTTTTAGTCAGAAATTTTCTCGGCTACAAAAACGTCCTAAGGTGCAAATTAAATTTCAAAATCTCAAATTCGTATCTTGTCAAGTTTGTGACTTAGTCACAACGTAACACGTTGACTGGGAGAATTAAGGAACTCTCAGATATTTCAAACAGTACTCCAGGGCAAATAGAGAGACGGTGTTACCAAACAGCTGAGAAATGTCAGGAAAAATAAAAGAAAGTCGAAGCCATTGGACAAATCGCTGCCCACCGAAAACTCCTTTCTCCAGATATATACATATATTTTTAACTAAGAACTAATTTTAAAAATACCTGTAAATCAAAGTCTGAAAACTGAAACGAAAACTGTAGACAATTTCGCACTAGTTCTATTATCTCCTTCAAGGTTACAAGATTTAAAGAGTTCTAATCTAAGTGATATCCATTAATTTTTAATATTTTTATAATTTTTTGTACTATTTTCAGAATTTTTCATTAAGCAGGAAGGTGCATTAACGATTTCACATGACATTACTAAAAATTCGTTAATCAAAACGGTATTGTCGCTAAAAATAGTGACCTTAATACGAATTTCAGGGCGAAATTGCATTAAAATTACAATGAAAATATGTTATACCACTTTTAGTTCTCAAAATATTGTCAGTCTCAGTGAAAACAGGAATATGTCATTAATTCATTATATTTTTTCTAAATAGTGGATTGCGCACTCCTAAAGGCCAATTTCGTAACACTAGTATGATGTCACAATAATTTTTTAGCTTTGTCAATATGGTCAACGGGGGTGTTTACACCAACCCCTCCCCCCGGGGGTGTTTACTTGCTTCCATCACGATACGAATTTATCCCGGTTCCCTCCTGTGGCTCCGTATTTGTTTACGTGGCGTAATGGGGAGAGTTCAGCCCGGTAGCTGTATCGCGGATCGAGATTTTCGATCCGGTGCGAAAACTCCTACCAGTATCGTATAAACGCGATATCGCCATTCATTCCGATTTGATATTGGTCCACTCAAAGTCAGCAATGATTCCAGTATCGGTGGATATCTGTACTGAAGGCCGTAATCGCCTCAGAATTTCGGATTTAGTTGTAAATGAAATCTCAGGTATTGCTCGAAAAGATGACCGTTCAATTTTTTGTAATACTGGAAAAGTAATAAAATTCTTTCGTTTTCGCAGGAGCAAATATGTCGTTAAAAAAACGACAAAAAATATCAGCTAGCATTTTCGTGAAGCGGACAACAGCTAGCAAATTCAGGGATCGAATAAGATTTCCTTCCGTAAAACTTTCTGCAACCTAATTTTTCAACTAAAGCATTCGAACATATCAATCTGAATTAGCTTACACAAATATGTCTTTAAAAGGCCACAAAACTTTCTGGAAACACGTACGGGAGACAGCATTTTAACGTTGGGTGCCTCCCGGTCTACTGAGAGACTGCTAAACAGAGCTAAGTTTTTCTTACGTGCTACAAGCCTGCATATCACAATCAATGATTCGTCCAAGAATTTACCACACTTATGGCTGAGAGGCCCGAAACGAAGCCACAAGCCGCGGTCACGCGGGAAGCCATAGCAGTGTTGTAGCGTATGTGTTTACATGATCATATCGATTGGCGTGAAGTGTCCCTTCGTGCAAACTACGTATGAAATCACAAGTCACACCGGTATACACTCACACAGGTGCAAAATACCACCTAAAGAACTAGAAAATGACTGCTTTGTACTCACATAACTTGACTGTAGACAATCCTGAAAGTTTGGGATGTACCTGATGCACTTTAAAAACACTTCTGTGAACTGCCAACTGAGGCTTGGCTCACAAATAATAATAAATAATAAATAAAGACTTTATAAAACAAACTTTATAAATAGACCAACCTTTAGACTTAAATAAAAAAAAGCGATATAACGAAACAACGTTTTGACTTCCTCAGGATGTTATTACCAAGTTCACTGCGAGGTGTCAACTGAAGGTTATTTCTTGTTTAAAATAGATGATCTTAAAATTTGCACAGGCTGATGTAGTGGCAGAAATGCGAAAAAAACGTTGTTTGTTTATATCCCTCTCGCGTTTGCGTCATGTTATGTCCGTTTGCGCTCCTTTAAGAACGCCGTGCCTACGAATTCAGAGTTCACAATGATTTTTGTGCATTTTATGACTATGGGGGAAGAAGATCTTAGCAAGAGCTGTGGTCGTTCAAAAAGAAAATTGGGGGTAACTATGCATTTTTCAGAGATAACTAAGCAACAATAATTAAAAAAAAAAAAAACTTTAAAAAACAAAACAATGTATGGAATTTTTTTCCAAATTGAACCTTGATTATCTCTGTAAAAAGCGTAGTTACCCCAAATTTTCTTTATGTATTTCAACAGCCCATTCTAAGATCTTCTTTTCCTGCATAGTCGTAAACCGCGCAAAAATACCTTTGATTTAGCAGGCATCGTCCTAGTCCTTTACACAAATATCACGTAAAATAGCCTAAATATTTTCCGGAAATTCTCAAACAAAATGTCTAAATTTCCCAAAACATTTTTCCAATATATAGAAAAATCCTCGAAATATCTCGTATTTTGTTTTTAAAATAAGCCGATTTTGAATCCCTTGTGCCAAAATTTTCCCCAGCGGGAGCTGAAAAGTATGTCAGACATTGTCTACACTATTTTTATGGAAATAAAGCAACTTTCAAAACAACATGGATGCAAAGTTTAATGTTTTCTCACTAATGGCTCAAACAGTTGGTATGTCTATCATGTGCATAACGACTATGACTTAGTATTCTGCCAAGAAAATAGCGAGGAAAAGCTGGAAAACAGCCAAAAAAAAGGCTATAAATCTTTCTAAATATCCCAAAATTTTCTAAATATCTTAAAATTTTCTAAATATCTCGGAAACTTCTAAATATCTCAAAAAATATCCGGATATTTGTGTGACCTACATCGTCCTTTCTTGGCCGATCCTGAGATGCGCAGAACGAATGCGTAGTAGCAAAAGAAAGGACTGTCTTTTTAAGGGGGGAATACACCTAAATTTGAATGAAATTTGAAGAGGTTTCAAGAAGGGATAGAGGAAAGAAAATGATTTTTGGAACACTAACAGACAGTTGATATCCACGCAAGAGCACCCCAGGTTGCTAGTGGACTAGACTTGGTATCCGTCTATTAATTATTAACTACAAATTCCAATTTTAAAACTTCACTGAATCTTCAATATTTCTTATTTCTCTTAAGTTTACCAATCTTTCTAGAAAAACTACTCCTCCCAAATATACCCAAAAATCACCCAAAAATTCACAAAATACCCCACAATACAGATTCACGATATGATGATAGGGTTTTGGATTGCTTGAAACGCGAACGAGATATTTCCATTAAAGCCATGTCAAGTGGCGGAAAAATGGCGTTCAGGTGTAATTCCCCCTTAAACGTGGTTGAAACATTAAGTGCTGGTCTGCGTCTGACAACGATCACGCACGTCATAGATGTTCAAACGACGTTTATTTTAAAACTGATCACTAAGAAAGAACCATGAAAAACATGAAAAGTACCTTATCGATGGTATTCATATACCAACGAGTCATACATCGGATAAAAAATTTGCCTTGCTCAGTGATTAATAACTTCCTCTTCTAAAAATAGCTTACTAGAGAAAAATCTAGTTCTTATTCTATACTTGTGGTGTATATGTTTCATTTGGGTTTACATGAAATACCTAGCGCGCAGGCGCCTGTCACGTGAATCATCCCTGATAATTTTCAATTTTTCAGCTGATGAAAGTTCGATAAAGCATTACCCGAAACGTCTGTTACATCAACAAAAATAGTCGGTGTCAAACCCTTCACCCGAGTGTTAAAGCATTGCTGATATGAGTCGGTAGTGTTTTTAATGCCCGCTATAATCCCCTTTAATCCCTTTAAATAGGACATAATGGCGGCGAGGACTTTAATATGGCATGATCGATAAAGCTAGATGACCTGTCCGGCAAAAAACCTTTCGATCCGAATGGTGCTTTTTCGAGTGTTGGCAAGGTCTACAACAAGGTTCAGAAACGAGCTTTATCCTTTCATTCAGCGGCCGAAGGAGTTCAAGAAATGTTCGAAACCATGGCTGACACGGTACATACAACAGCGGACTACGAAAGAGACTAGAAATCCTTTAACACCTGCCTTAACGACTACTTCATCCCCAAGGTAAATCATGTGTTTGGAACTCTTGAAGCTTCAAGAAGGTCAAACAGTGGCTCTATTCGTAACAAGATTACGACAAGTGGTAAAAAGTGGGATGTTTGCCCCCCCGCCCCTAAGCATGTGATGTCACTTGTTTAACAGCTACTCCCTCCTCCCTAAGGTCTGATACCTGCTCAGTGATGACCCAAAACTCTCAACACTAAGAGTAGACGACTTATTAAACTGTTCTTCTTGCACTTTGGTGCTCAATAGGGAGTTCAAAACGAACATCCATGTTGAGTTCCTTGAAATTTGCTAAGTAAACTGAGAAAGAAAGTCCTTACCTAAGAACGGAGGATTCAAAGATTGAGGTAAAATGGCTGCAAACGCGTGCAAACGTTCATACTCCGAAAGACGGTTACGCCACTGGTGTCCTTTTCTCTTATGCTTTTAATTAGTACAAGAGCTCCCCTGGCTAGGCTAAGCTATCTCTGTATAATATACGACGATTATTAAGGCATGGCTGATTAGATACCGTATTGTTTTCAATGTTTGTTATAATCTGCTTTAATCCGTTTTAAAAACATGCCGTCGAAATACAACAATACCCAGATGAACGGAATAACACGAGAAACTAATTTAACTGCAAACTCAAGCCTGTGCCGGCATGCTCTTAGGTTCTGCTCTAAAACGAGTTGAGATTTTCTGCGTATAATTTACTTTCAACTGAAGTCCACTAGCTTTCTTTGTCACATTTCGGTTTGAATGGAGTGATTCAAGCCTCAGAAAAAACTGTAAACAGTACCAATTAACACACAAACAACAAGTGATGATACATAGCCGACCGTGCATGCACACCGTGCTGTCAAGAGCCAACCAGCTGGAAACAGCTGTCCACGGTTGCATTTTGTCTCTCGGTGCCTCTATCATATTGCTGTCGTGTTAAGTTTTCTACGCAGTCAGATCAGGCTTGCAGTTATTTCAGTTACTTATGTCGTTCAACCCGGCCAAAGTTAAAGTAAACTGCATTATAACGAACCCCGGAACAACGAAATCCCCTGACGAACACGATTCACGAGCCGGCCAACTGGCTTGAAATCTACACTGAGCAGTAACGAAATAACTGTCGTTACGAGACCGAAGCCAGCGCATCGAGAAAGAGCTTGTTATTTGCTGACAAATGTTTTTATAGAAACTCTCGGCGCTTATCAGCCACTTCGTCTCTAATCAGTTTTGTCAACTTTTCAAAAATTGTTAAATTAATGATTAGCCAAACCGCGATAAAAAAAAAAAAGTCGTTATGACGAAGCCTCGTTATAATAACGATATTTTTTCAGTTCCCCGGCACTACTTTGAAAGGTGAATGGCATTAAGGTCGAACAGAACTGCACATCAGATAACGCGACCGTTTAAAATGCGACCGGTCTAAAATAATTATATACGTGATAGTTTATAATGAATGTACAGAGATTTTTCTCATGGACTTACCCTCTTCATATTCTCGAATTTTCTTATGTTTTCACTTCATTTTCGGCCATTTACAGTGACAATTTTTTAAGACCAGTATATTGGCTCAAAACAACTTTGTTGAATGGTACTCCGAAATTCACAGACGTACACGAAAAAAAACTACCGAAATATTAATCAAAATGGTTTCTTTTTACATGTAAGAGAAGGCCCGCTGAGGGAAACTGAAAAATTCTATTCATTCAAAAGTGAAATGTATAATATTAAAAAAGAGCAGCTTGGCACTAAATTTACTGAATTTACTTTAAAGACGAAAATTCATTAAACGAGCGATCAAAGTAGAAAATAATTCAAATAAAAAAATCAGGGCCGACATGTCAATTCTGTTCGAATGAAGAAGATTTTTAAGACGTAAGCTTTAACATTCAGTTGTTTAGTTTGAGGTTTAGGTGAGATTAAACGGGTAAAATTGATCTGGGGGAGACTTAAGGCTCCATGCTGTTCAACATAAGAGCAAACCTCTGTTTATGTTGGTGAATTGCATTTTAATTTTTGACGGCTCGCGAAAATTTTCTGACGATCCTCTATCATGAGATTACAACAAGTTACAAAAAAGGTTGAAAAGAAAGACATAGTGTTATGGCCAATAGCACATTTGCTCCACAAAGTACCTTACTGCATCAAAATATGAAATATTAAGCACCACTTGTCAGCAGTGAAATATGTAGTAGTTAATGAAAAGCGGTAAATATTCCTGTTACTAACTTGGTTGGTAACTTTACTTTATTTATTTTATTTTACATTATATTTTAAAGATAATAACAAATTGTAACGATTTGTAACATCAATAATTATTAGCACTTTTTACATTTCTGTAATGTCCTCTGTATGGCAAAGCCGATAAATAAATAAATAAATAAATAAATAAATAAATTAAAGAGTCTTGTAAGCTTCTGATCTTTGACATTGTTGAAATTGAAAATGAAACGAGTTTGTGTTGTAAACATAAATCATCTCTTGTTCGGCGTGTTCTCATTTCCTCATTGAAAATTAAAATTGCCTTATACTTTTTTGGTTTCCAAACCAAAATAATTCTTTGTTCAATTTTTAATGGAATAAAAAATAAATACCCACAAGATGAATAGCTTGAACGCAAGCAAGGCAGGACTTGATAATCGAAGAAGCAAATAACGCTTTTTAACCACACCCCAAACTGACAATTTAGTCCTACTGAGAGAATCGCCTTATTGACTCGATTTGTAATTCTGATATTTGCAGTGTATTAAGAGATTTATACGTGCACTTGGCCTGTTTCCCCCACCAACGCCCATCAAACTGATACCGCAAATATATACAATGGCTAATGGTTTGTCAAATTGAGCGGTCCATAATACTGTTGAGATCATCACGGCTCTTCATTTAATTTCTGAACATTTGAGACAACTGGAAAAATAGTATGCTTATCAAATTTAAGAACTCCGGCTAACATTTTGCATTTTATTTGAGCTGGCTCTGTCGCTGGTTTCATATAGAACTGCTACACCGTGCTGACGAGTTCCAATAAGAACGAAACAGCTGTCCACGGTTGCAGCCCTGTTTTGTCGGTTTCTGTCGGGTTGTTGTCTCGCAAAGTCAACTCTTTCACGTAGTATCAGCCTTGCAGTTTGTGTTACAGTTTATTTTTGGCTGATAAGGTCTCTTGTGGATCCTACGTCAACTGACAGCATTATCGTTCGCGGACCTTTGCAGTTTTCACGTCTACTTTATTTTTTGGGGCCGTAGGTCTTTACAGATCCGATATGCTGTGCCTTTTAAGCATGGTTTTGTCCATGCGTTTCAATGTTAAGATGGTTTTGGCCATCTACATTCAGTTGACTTTGCGAGACAGGAATTCGATGCTTTGTCTGCTTTCTCCCTGAGGCACGTGGTGTGGCAACGCGTGATTCGGGGAGCGGGCAGGTTCAAAGTACGAAACTTGATAGGACATGGGTTTTGTTGCATTTTATTTGAGCTGGCTCTGTCGCTGGTTTCATATAGAACTGCTACACCGTGCTGACGAGTTCCAATAAGAACGAACAAGCTGTCCACGGTTGCAGCCCTGTTTTGTCGGTTTCTGTCGGGTTGTTGTCTCGCAAAGTCAACTCTTTCACGTAGTATCAGCCTTGCAGTTTGTGTTACAGTTTATTTTTGGCTGATTAGGTCTCTTGTGGATCCTACGTCAACTGACAGCATTATCGTTCGCGGTCCTTTGCAGTTTTCACGTCCGGCTAACAGTCGATATATTGCTTCAAATTCCCGCCGTTCAACAGTACCGTCGTTAACTAATTTAGCAGCAAGCCGAGAACTAAAATACTCTGATACAGAGTAGAAATTCGAAGACACCAGCACCACCTACACTCACCCCCCCCCCCCCTCCCCCGGGTAAACCGGGGAGTGGGGGAGGGAGAGTGAAACAGTACGAACAAATCTCGGCGACCGGTTGGTAGTCATCCCAGTTTCGTCTTCTTCAGAAAGTGTAAAATGATGATGATGATGATGATGATGATGATGATTAGTATTATCATCATCATCATTAATTATTATTATATTTATCGCACTAAACATTGCGAAGTAACCGAATTGTGCAATCTTCCGTGATATTGCGGTTCACGCATGATTTAAGCCTCGCCACCAACATGCTTTAGATGTTGGCTTAATTTTTGTTCCCTTTGCAATTTGCAGTTAAAACGCCAATTGTCCTCCGCCGTGTACTCATGTGATCAGCTGTATTTCATTAAACTTTAAATTTTCGGGCGATAAGATGAACATGTACAGCGGATTATTTTCAAACAAATATCATGGCCGTCATAAATTAAAGTCGATAAAAGCATAGCAAACATTTTTTCCTCTTTTTTTTTTCTTTGTGAGCCATAGATTCATTATAACGTACCTTCAGTGAAAGGAGAATTCTAGATAAAAATTTTGACTTGATCATAACTCAAACGATCGAAAAAAAAAAAGCATTTCTGGTAAGACCAACTTTCGCCTATAAGTGGCCATACATCGCCACACGGATAGGAAAACTTACCAAATTCAGGGCAAACTAGTATTTTTGTTGACGAACGTTTTATTCTGTCCCTCAAACAGAGAATTCGTTTCTGTTGTCCTTGTTTTTCCATGAAAAAAAATACAGTGCGTAGATTCCGCTATTCAATCATTGAGCAAAGGAGGGAATTTATTAAATCCAAACGGAAGAAAACCTTCTAAAGAATCACGAAGCTCTTTAAACATGATAGATTTTTATATATTTTAGATCTTTTGTCGATGTTTTTTTCCTATGGCTCCTTTTTTCTTTTCTCTCGTTTCAGCAATCTATCGATCCACCTAAATCTGCTCGGCCAAAGGAGACTGCAGTGTATTTTAGAAACATGAACCTCCCATTTGAAGTTCAACCACTAAATCTTTTTCCGCCGAATAATACGAACGCATTCCCGAAACCAAAACCTTCGCTATTTTTTCTATCCTCTGTCAGTAAACTGCAGTTTGAACGTTTTACTATGTTTTCAACTTTACAGTATGTATGTACAGGCGATAGAGAAAATAACAAATGAAACAAATTTTTTAGCTATCAAACATGACAAATTTTAAGCTTTTGAGAAACATTAAATATCACAACTTACTGTTTTCTTTCTGTGGTTGCCAATGAACGCAATTTCTCCGTGCTCGGTCGATAGATTGAAACAGTGCAGTGCTTGACTAAATGGTTTTCATTGCGAGCGCCCAATCTTTGGATTCACTGAACTAAACGCCTTAGCTTATCTTATGATGAATGATGAAGAAAAAGCTTCACTGAGTTTGTATAAATATCGGATCCTGAGGTCTTCACCTCTTCAAAGGCACTCTAGAAGAAAAAAAATTATCAAGAACTTGACATATCACAAGTAAATACCCCACCCGATAATAATTAAAGCAGTTCCCTTCACATCTGCTCAAATTGATCTTTCTCGTGAACGAAAACGACATAGCTCAATTATAACATAGTTGCAAAGTAAACTTGATTATTTTTGAACTCTCAAAGTCTTACCTCTAAGTGTATTGTAAACAGCGGAACAAAATAAGCTGGGCTCTGTGCTTTAAATAGATTGAAATGATTTCAAGGCAAGATGAAAATCAGCTTAGCTTCAAATTTACCAGCTGGTTTTGTTTGCATCCATGGGCAGCAAAATTAATTTTGCCTCTAACTCCTCACCGCGTTTATTATTTTTAAAATGAATAGTTTTCTTGTTGGGTTTCTCACTTTTTTAGAAATGTGTTAAAAGCGACCGGGTGGTCTGCAGTAAATTAGTTCATAATATC
Source organism: Pavona decussata (assembly GCF_977016875.1). Lineage (NCBI taxonomy): Eukaryota > Metazoa > Cnidaria > Anthozoa > Scleractinia > Agariciidae > Pavona > Pavona decussata. Next base: position 3,138,400 of record NW_028145758.1, on the reverse strand, counting down.
AAAGCACTGGGGACTCGCTCTTGCTTTTGTGAGCTTGGGGCGGACGCTACTTTAAACGCCCTGTTATTGTGCTTTTAAAAAAATTGTGGTTCCGGCTGTATTGATTACTGCACGCAAACAGCTGAAAATCCCGGTGGTTGACAAGACCTGAAACTTAATTGAAGTGAATTCACGTTGAGACGTGGACCATGTTAAATCGCAGAAAGATTTTAAACACATTCAGTATTGAAAACCAAAGCACTGAAACCGACTTAAATTCGATTATTATCACATTTTTTCATGCCCCAATATTTGAAAGATAAACACTAAGGTCTAATCAAATATTACGAGTGGAAAAAATTGTTCTAAATCAATTCCAGTGTTCCAAATAATGAATCATAAGTTGAATTTCTCGGATTTATTAATTTTAATTGTATATAGTTATATTGATATTCATATATGTTTCTTAAATTGTATATCCAGACCCTCTATCTAGCCAATTTTTGTAAATGTGCTCGAAGAAAATGTTTCCACTTTTCGTGCAACGCTGCTCAAACCACGAGTTTTTTTTTTTTTTTTTTTTACCCCAAGAAGCTTCAACTGACGCGACTCCGGCGAAGAAGAAGGGAGAAAGGAGAAGGAAGAAAAGACTGCCAGACGTTATGTGTTTACATTGCCGACTTTTGGGGTAATTTTTAAACGACAAGAAACCACCGAGGCATGATCTGAGGAGGGTTTGTACAAGCTTGTCAATCAAATGCCATCCCGAAAACCAATCACAGTTATTTAGAAATTGACCGACGTTAGAAAATTTTATTTTTGACTTATTTGCTAGTCAATTATTTCAGAAAGACGTCAAAAAGAAATCAAAGGAACTAGAAAATTGAATGCATGGCGTAATCACAAAATCTGTTGTTTGCAACCAACGGAAAGAACGCTTAGATATAATAACATTGGCACTTGATTCATGCGCAAAAGGTAATTGCATTGTTTGTTCCGAAGCTTGCATCACATTTGAAAATTTTTCACTTTTAGCGACATTAAGATTGTATATGAGGTATACTAAAAAATAAATAGCGAAAAGGAAAATGCTATTTTGTCACAAAATAGCATTTTCCTTTTCGCTATTTATTTTTTAATTTACCTCATATGCAATCTTAATGTCGCTAAAAGTGAAAATGTTCAAATGTGATGCAAGATCTATCCTGTTTGTTTAAAGATGTGCTAATCTCCTTTCAAGGCACGTAGCGGGAAGAATAGTTCCGTAGGTAGAAAAGTCATGCACCTAAAAATAACCTTTCAATAGAAGGAGACAACTTTACCGGTAATTGTCCATGCTCTGTATTCTGTCAGAGAATACGCTCCATATGCACTTCTACGAAACAAGATCTCACTAACTTTTAGATATAAAGCTGTTGCTGCGTAAAGGTGTTTTAAACTAGTTATTACAGAGTGACTTATTTCTGCATAGAGATGACAAAAAGACAAAAAGTGTAACGATCTAGACAGGGAAGCCTGATCATTGATCATTTTTAACAGATGACGATTAGGAAATCCGTTACTTGTGGACGTCGAATGGTACGTCATACATTCCACCCAGGGAGGGGAGGGTACTCTGGAATTTAAGTGACGGGAATGATCGAAGAATATTTGGGGATTTGAAATTTTTGATTCCGGGATTTTTTTTGGGCAGGAAAATTTGGCAAGTATTTTTTTGGGGTGGCTTGATTTAAGTAGGGATTTTTGGGGGGTATTCTAAACAATCTGAAGATTCGTGGTAGTGCCCGAGTATCCCGGCTGCGAAGTTCTGCGAATGAAGTACAACCAAACTTGTTTTGCGCCTGTTTTAATATTTAACGCATTACATTACATCTGTTCGTGTTATATCATTTAATGTTTTCTGGAAAATTTTAAGGCTCGGAAATTCGGCATGGGATCTTTTTGGGGTTCATTTTTGGTCCAGGGATTTTTTGGGGTTTTGTTGGAAGCCCAAGGGATTTTTTGGGGGTTTCGATTTTTGCCCCCATTCGATCATCCCCGTCACTTGAAATCCGGAGTATCCCCACCTCCCCCCCCCCCCCCAAACTGAGACATACAAGCAACACTGGTAACAAATGCCAGAAAGAAAAAACATGGGACCTAGCATGAGGGGTCAAGTGCGTTTCTTGAGCATGCGCTTTTGTGCGCTATGTTGGAATTCGTGTTCTTTATGATTGTATTCTACACCGTCGGGTACATTGTCGCCCACATGTCTACGAGCGTATTTTAAACAGCATATTTTTAAACCAATAACTGTATAAAATCTGTTTCTTAGTGGATGTTCCAACGTTTGCAGTGATAACATTCAAGCAACATTAGATTATCCATCGTTGTCAAAATACGTCAGACGGGTCGTCGGTTCTGCACGCATTGCATGCCTATGTTTATGGGAGGAAATCCGCACTGCTACAAATGTTTGTAATCTAGGGGAGGGGTGGCAGGTGTTCTCTGACACTTGGTTGCGATACAGAGACAAATACCAATCATTACGGGGTTTGCGCATGTTAAGACGTCAAACGATTCCAGAGCTGATGGCGTTGAATTAAATTTAGTTTCCTTGAAAAAGTGACAAGAAATTGCATGCAAAGAACTTGCTAGCACGTTGCAACCCTTCTCCCAGAGTAATTTATGATATGAGCCAGTGATCACAGAATCTCAAGCCTAGTTCCGAGACGCATAATGCGTCTGCGACGAACTTGAGCGAACATTTGTACGTCTGATTATATGTTTCGTAATTTTTTTCAGAAGAAAGACGGGAACAAGAAGGAGAACGCGTCTTCATAATGTATTCTTAATTTATTGTGTTTCTTGAATGACCCATAAACGAAGAAAGTATGTTTGCACTCCGTATTCGTCTTGTGCCCGTCTATATACCACACGAACTACAAGACGCATAACTAGATGCACTACCAAAAATGTTTGCCCAGGCTGGTGCGTGCGCGTGTTAACCATCCCTAGTTTAGAATGGCGAATGGCCAGAATGCTACAAAATATTCACCGATGAGATTCGGCATTATTTTGTCCAACACTGGAAAATGTTAATGCACGATGTTTTATTTGGTATGTCGTCTTTTTTTTTGTAGACACAAACATTTTCCTCGTTGTAAAACATTGTAAATCTGTTTTTATTTTCCCTAGTACAAATAAAGATGGCCGCGTGCCACAATAACCAAAATTGTTCCAGCTTTCCTTTTCCAGAGGAAAAATTCTTTTAAGAAGCCAAATAAAGCAAAAAGTTTTTTGTTAACTAGATTGATTTGCTTCAGTAAAATGAAGAATTTGTGTTTTAAAACCACCCGCAGTGATGTTCTCGGAGCGATGCTTTTATGCTAAAAAAACAAGAAAGTGCTTACAATTAATGAAAGTAAAGCACACCCGTCCGTTCAGGATCCAAAAACAGTTGAAAACACATTTAACAAAGTTGCTGACAGCAGGGAGGAAAGCAAACTCCAAAAGTTGTATCCATTTTCAGTTTAAGATGCCGGTATTTAAAGAGACACTGTCACTCAGATTTTGCTGTATTTTGGCCAAAGCTGTTAAATATTTAACAATTAAACCTCTCCTCTAACACGAAATTGAAAATATCAAGCAATTCCTCGGAGGAAGAACAAACTTTAGTCAGTTTTTTAGTGATTTCGCTAAGATTCACACTGAAGAACTTGATTGTTTTGCTTCAGTAAAATGAAGAATTTGTGTTTTAAAACCACCTGCAGTGATGCATGTCCTCCGTCAGAGCGAAACTTTTAAGCTAAAAGAACAAGAAAGTGCTTACAATTAATTAACATAAAACAAACCCATCCCCCCAGGATCCAAGAACAGTTGAAAACACATTTAACAAAGTTGGTGATAGCAGGGAAGAAAGCAAACTCCAAAAGTTGTATCCTTTTCATCAGTTTAAGATGCCGGTCTTTTGCTGTATTTTGTCAAAAGCTGCTAAATATTTAACAACTGAACCTTTCCTCTAACACGAAATTGCACTTAGAGCACGGGGAGGAAAATATTAAGCAATTTCTCGGAGGAAGGACAACCTGTAATCAGTTTTTCAATAGTGATTTCGCTAAGATATACAGGAAGAACTTGAAAAAAATTGGCCAATCTTTTCAAGTTGCAATCCATTTTCATCCCAGCCATCCGTGGCCAAAGATAATTAATGATAGTTTTTGTGCACTAGTAGGGTTGTTGTTAACAAAACAGAACCATTATTTCAACGTTTCTACCGATACAAATATATCTTTTGGCTATGAAAGTGACACTAAAAATAGATGACATTGCCCCTTTAACAATTAACCAGCGAAATGGCGCAGAATATCGCCTGATACTTAGGCCAACGAGGATAAGGGCTGAGTTGGCTAAAATCAGGCGATTTTCCTCAAGATCGAGCAGGATAATTGTTTATTATTCAAACATTTATAACAAAGCACAGTTTGATTGGTCTTTTTTTTTTTGTTACATTCATACATTCTCCCCGGCACATGATATTACGAAAATTGCAGAATACGTGTCAGTGTGTATTGAGGATGAATATTGAGCGTACCATTGACGATATTTGGACTGTTTACAATGCATGTTAAAGAATAATCTTTAAAAAGTGCTATTAGGTTTGATGAGTGTGTGAAAATTGAAAAGGATAAATTGCATTTTTGCGTTAATTGATTTTGGCTGCAAATATTCTTGTCAAAAGAATACAATATCATTTTAACTTTTATATTATTTTATATCAATTCGCTTTCTCGGTTCCGTATTATCGTTAGCAAAGAAAATATTTTGATAAATGTTCTTGGTAATTAAAACGACTTCTTTCCGCTTAAAATTTGGCCAATTTATGTATTTTCCTCACCCACCATGACAACTTAAATGAGATAAACTGCAATCTTCCTGTCTGATTTTAGTGCTCAAACATTTGTTTTGTAATATTTTCCATCACCGATCGATAGAGACACAATAGGATAAAGTAGCGCTGATTTTAGCTTTTTAAGAAAGCTTGTATCATGTTATGTGTCTTTATGATATTACCGAAACACATCTTACCCAACTCTGGATAGAATAACTTAAAAAAAAAAAAAAAAAAAAAAAGGAAAAAACCACATAAGAAGTTCGATATTTTCTTCTTTGTCCCTTTGTTTTACCACATTTAATTTCTCAAAGGAAAAAAAAAAGATAATTACAGTTTATATTGTTTTTCTTGTTTACAATGTTACGCTGTTGGGGTGTAAAGATCTTTAATTAAGGCGAAAGTTTTACTTTCTATTCTTAAAATATGTTTATACAAAATATTGATTATACTCATCGAAGTACCTAAGCCTACTTGAATTTTTCTAATATCTTTTTACAAGAAAAGCGGATTAATAAAACAGTTTAAGAAAGCTTATAATACCATTGCTCTCAGCTTATTTAACTTTTTCTGTTATTTTGCTTTATTGTTCCTGAAATATACAATACGGCATGTAAATTTTTGTTATTATTATTTCACCACATACTTCAGACTAAAACAGTAAATAAATTCCTCAATTCTTTTCCACTTCTAACTTAAATCAATTCTGACAAAAGCGAAAGCATTAAAATATAATCAGAGCATTTTCTTTCTTAATCGCGGGGTTTATGATTCACAGTAAATTTGTTCTCCACACGGCCAAGCATTTTTCATTAAAAGCTTAATTCACAAAGTTATCAAAACAAATGATACATCCTTTCTTATTTACAAATGAAATAAGTCTTTCATTTCGTGTCGCAGTTATAGCAGTAAAATTTTAAACATCTTTCACCTGTTTGGGCGCAACAACATTACCCCAATCCTTTCGACCCCCTTTTATTATTCTAATTCTATAGTCAATTATTGTTCATAAACGCTCATACGGTACGTAGTACTGAAATTCAACATGTTATTTTTGTGAGTTGTAATTTCGCAGTTTCCTATCGTGTGTTTTGCCCCGATAGCTGACAGTAGAATAGCGGCTTCCTCGGAGAAACGACAAGTGACTGTCGTCAACGGAACAAATACTCAAACAGCCGGCGCGAAAATCATGGCTCATAGCCCACAATATTAACGGGTTAATAACGTGTTTGAGGTAAAACATGGCCAGTGTGATTAGCTCGACATAAAGGAACTTTGGCTGGGATGTGGTTTCTGGGGTGAATTCTTGCATCAACATTATCACTCCGCGGGGAAGATAACACACTTGGAAAGCCAGCATCAAAACTAATAACATCCTGACAAGACGTTTCTTTTGTCGGACGCGGTCGTTGAAGCTTCTTTTTTGCAAGCTGTTTTGCTGGAAGGATCCCGCGCATCTCGAGTGAATCTCGTCCTTGGCTCTGAGCACGCGGATGACATCAAAATAGGCTCCGCACTGAATCAAGAGAGGAAAAGCTATGAACAACACCACTAGGTACATCTCGTAAGCGATTCGATAACCATCTTCACTGAAAACTGGAAAACAGTAGTATAAGCCATTGTTGTAAAGCATGTTCTTAAGAGAGAGTATCATAGGTACCCCGGCTGTCAGGTAACACGCGAACCAAATCACGAGCACCGACACTTTCACTCTCTTGAGCGTCATCTTCGGCTTGAACGGAGCCACGATAGCGCGATGCCTCTCCAACGCAATTACGGTTTGCGTGACGACAGAGACGACCACGAATACGTCTTGAAGAGGCGTCAGAATATAGCACAACACGTCGCCGAAGATCCAGCCTCGAAAAATTTCAATGATTCTCAGAGGAGCAGCGAAGATGCAAACCCCCAGGTCTGAGGCGCAGATGCTTGCAATAAGGAGATTGCAAGGTGTCCGCATCTCTTGCCAGCGGGTCAAAGTGGCCATGACTAAGCTGTTGCCAAACAAACCAGCGGCGATAATTAACGAGAAGAAGAGTGTTGTGAGAAGGATATACAGTTGAGACCATCCTTGTGGCGGTGTTACAGCCGGAGTTTGTGTAGCGTTTGGAGGAAAGCTGCTCGAATTTACTGTCATGTTCGCAAACGATCCTTCCTCGTAAAATGTCGTGTTGGGGGTCATGATTCGCCTCCCTTTTCCAAGTACGAAACGGATATGATTTCCACTTGCGATAGATCAGCTGCCTTCAAGTTGGCAAAATAAAGTGGAGAGTAATCTTTTAGCGTCGGTGCGTTATATAACATGGAATGTTTGATTTAACCGGTCTAAATTAATTGCTTTCCATCAATAACCAAGACTGCGTCTACTGTCGTGTTTTAAGTGCGAAACTATTTTTTGAAACGTGCTTCTAAAACGTGACGTCGAAGCCATCTTGCAACATTAATGAAGATATCCTTCATTTTTCACCACTTTTAAGACCGGTGAAATAAAAGTGTAATAATTAGGGAAAAAAATGTAAGGTCCAAAGCTTACCCAACGCCTTTTTTCGAAGATAATCGAATTACGTATTGCCCCAAGACTGTACGTTAAACAAGTCGGCATGACATTTTTCATTTATTTCAGTTCAAAGTTCGGGGAGATATGATCACGATTTGAAAACATTGAGGTATTGAAGTGCCGCAGTAACTGCTTTAAATCAATTCAAACTGAAACAATTATGACGTGAAATACTTTACAATGGATTTTTTTGTCTTTTAGCACATTTGGTAATTTAATGCACGGAATATTTTTTTTTTATCTTAATCCTGTGAGCTACTCCAGCCGGCCGACTATGAAAGATCTGACGATTGAAATTGTTATCACACGGAAATAAAATTCATGTAAATCCGAGATAAAGCAACGACGGACCTTTGTGTTGAATGGGAGGAAATGAAAATTTTCTTGATAAGAGAGACTCAAATTAGTCGTAGTATAGCTCTTTCCATTTCATTGATAGTTTAAGATGTCCGTTACATATCTCAGTGTTTTGTGTGTGAGGTAAAATTAGTTAAAAGGCCGCTTTTCATAGTTTCAAGCGATAACGGTACAACTCGATGTTTAATTTAAATTGTGATTTAAAGAGCGGCGCAATTAGTCAAGAACGGAGAGTACAACCATTTTGAAAGCAATGTCATAAGTAGTGTTTTGGAACAGTTTCGTCGACTTCTCAAGGCTAGCTCTCTGAAGAAAACTGGATTAGACTCAAGACTCGTACAAACCTGTTTCAAAAAGCGCAGAAGGTTTTTTGACTCCAATAATTAAAATTTGGGGTTTGAAAAACCATAAGTAAATAACAAACAAACAGCCATGACGATACAATTAATTTTGGTCGAAGCAGTTTTTCTTTTAAAATCCTAGATTCTAAAGAGCGATAAAAACTGAATAATCTTTAAATGGTTGTGTAAAAGAGAACTGCTTTGGATTTAATATATATACTATAACATAACTCACCATTAATTAACAATTATTCCACAAACGCTCGTTGGGTGTGAGAAGATAGATAGTCAACGAGGCGCATAGCGCCGAGTTGTCTATCCAACAAGCGCGAGCGGGGTAATTGTTTTATTAAAAACAAGCAAGAAATATTGCTAGATCTTGCTGTTTTTTGAGTATGGTATCAAAACTCTGGAATTACCATTATCCATTGGAACAGTTTTAGTAATTCATAATATATATGCTATATTTAACTCATGCGGGCTGCGTAATTATCTTCGACAGCAAAAAAAAGTGCTTGTGAAATTGCGCCTATTTTTATGCCGAGAATAACTGAAAATAGACGAAATTTGTTAACAAAAAAGCTACTTCGTAGACGAAACAAATTGAATATTTAGTAGCCAAAAGTTCTTTTAAGTTCAAAAGTGAACAGTTGTCCTTAGTTAATTCGATAATTTCAAATCTGAAGTTAAAATTCTCGTTTTATTTTGTTTTTTGTTATTTGGCGTCCTTTATGATGGAAAGACATCAATTGTTTCTCTTCAAAATCGACCAGGACACTGAAAGCTCCTCGCTACGCCAAGCTGTGGTTGATAATAGAGCAGTATATTTAAGTAGAAGGTACTTATTTATTTACTCTTTTTTTAGTTCTACTGTTGGAAAGTCTCCGGGCTAATTGCGGGTATTAAAAACATCAATTTCAAAGGCGGAAATAAATTAAAAAGTGCCGCCAGTTTAAAATTAAGTAATAAAAACAATCTAGCAGACACGAATTTAAGAGAGATTCTATCACTGAAATTGGCAAATTGATGGAAGAAATTGTGGTCAGTTTGGAAAATATCAACTTCCACACGGAATTCTTACTTAAATAGAAAACCTAAAGTAGTATTTTGGAGGGAACGCCCTTCTCAAAAAAATGGACTGCGTGCAGATGTTCAAAAATATTCTAATCACTGGCAGCACACTCTGCCGAGTACGGAATAAATACACAAAATACCCTGAAATATTTGCTTTATGTGAGACCCGTGTTTTACCGCAAAAAGCGATGAATATCACTTCTGAGGAAAATCAACTGAAACCTTTATTACACTGAACGTTATCTTAATTCAAAGAAAACCGAGGAAAATTGAAAAATCAAAAAGACGGACATTATTGAAAAAAAAATGTAAACCGAAAGCCATGGAACTGGTGCTGTTGACTCGCAGATGATGAACCTTCTCAGAAACATAAATAAAACTCATATTGATCTCGGAGGTTTTAGCCCTCAAAGGGGAACATTGCGACTAAAACACAACAAAACTGTGTTAATAGGTTTTTCTAATAATTTCTCAAACTAATCAATTTTTTTATTGCTTTTGTCTGTTTATTCTCAGGCTAAGGGTAGAAAGCTAATGTTCTCAATTTCGCCTTTTCAATGCTAAAACGCAAACAAAGAGAACGCACATGACGCGTTCAGTTATGAAATTGTTCAGAAGCTCTTTAGTATCACTGAGTGTAAACAAGTAAAAATGGCAATTCACCGCAGTTTTCACTGAAAGAATATTGAACTGACAACAAACCGAATCTACTGCTCTAAAGGTGTCATTGATACTTTTTAAGTCCGAATTATTTAGATGAGCAAAAGTGTTGAGCATCAAAATACGTACAAAGGAAGACATTGCTTAGAATAGCAACAACATTCGACTGAAGAAGAACCACCTTTGCATAATAAACAGCACCACATTTGAATGTTCACACTTTAGGATTTCATCAAAAACTCAAAATCTCGAAGCACCTTTTACAGCAGATTAACAGGTCCCTAGGAAGGTACTGCTCAGTAGCTTTGCTGACTCTGAAGGATTTCATCCACAGACTCAAAAGCTCGCCGGAATCGCCTTGTACAGCATAATAAACAGCACCACATGAAAGTCACTGCTCAGTAGCTTTCATTTGAATGGTCACAAATTTAGAAGCACCTTTGATAACAAAACAAACGGCTCTAAAGAAAAGAAATACTCGATCGACAAATTCAAACGCTTAACTGAGCCATTTTGTGCAGCGTACATGATGAACAATACACCAGGAAGGTATTTCCCAATGTGACCTTTCATTTTCAATCCATGAACTCATGAAACCAAAACCGAAGTTAAATCACCCGGGCCAATCACACAGACGTCAACAGCGCAATGAGCCAATTAGAATCCAAAGCAAATACATGTAATCGGCGAAAAGCGCGGAAAAAAGGCACGACTGGTTTCGGATTTGCTTCTCATTGGTTGAGAAAGTGGCGCGAATCTTACTAGCCAATTACAAAGGGCGGGAAAGCCAGACTAAACCAAACGCGAATTACTTCCATGCTCAGTTGAAAACCGCTTTAAAATTTGACAAGTTTTACCTCATTATATTGTAGATAAGATAGAAGTGTGCGAGTCGAGCACGTTTTTTCTTGTCACTATCTACGCATTCATGATAATCAGCTGAACTTAAACTATCATGTAAACCACCAGTTTTCACGTCACCTTGTATTGTTTCAAGAAAAATAACGCACATTGTTTTGACGATGAGATCATAGTCCCTTAGTATAATATAAATTTAAAAATGTAATGCAATGTTTATTCGTCAGCATAATGTAAAGGAAGACAGCATGGTAAAGAAAACTTGACTTTGGTCATTATTTTTCGATTCTTTACCTATAACCATCAACTTCTAATATCAACTCCGCTATGACGTCAAACCCATTTGTGCGTTGTCTATTCCTTCATCTACAAGCTCGAATTGTGCATATAGAACAAACTTCTTCCGTCACCCTGCATAGATTACTTCTTTATGTTGTCATTTCATTTTTGTGGTGGAATGTATTATTCCATGTTAGTTTGAAACCACACAAGGACCACTTTTTGGAACCGTCGGTTTAATTTTAACCACAAAATGTGAAATCTTGAAGTATGAAGTGGCCGCAAGAACCTTACTTAATACGTTTTGCGTAGTCTATTCAAAGGCTGAAGAAGTTGAATTAAGGGCACAAAAATACTTCCGAAAGACGTGTATGAATGTTCACAGAAACACGTCAAACATGGAGGAGGTGATGGAAAATCATGATATATACCAGGTAATTGCGTACGATATGAAATGTATATTTGTAAAATCGCACTGAAGACGTTTGCATTAAAATCTTAAACCGAAAAAAAAGAAGTGACAATTTAATATCGCTGTTCTTTGAAAGTTAATCCGTTACTTAGTGCATAGTTTAAAATAGCTTTTTAATTCACTAGCTGAGCTATTAGCGAAGGTCATGCCACTTTTTAATTGATAAAAACAACAGTATTTACAACTGAGTCTGAGTCCATAAACATCACTGCTTTTAATTTCCTTTTTGGGCGGTATCGTATACTGTCCTCCTGGCCCAACACTGAGTAACTACTATTTGCTATTACAGGATGATATGTTAATGCCGATGTTCGAAATATCCATGTCTTTCGTGCACAGAAAATCACAAACCTGAAATATACACTTGGGAAATGACGTTCAATACTGAGCCGAATACCCCTTTGATAAATAGCATTAAACAACCTGAGAGCTGCCGAAGCGTGTAATGTGTTTTATATTTAAACGTTTTTAGTTAAAAAAAAAACTTGCATCACGTCCACTAATCTACACAACCTCTTTATGCGTTTTTAAACACAACTTCGTGCTAATTGATTGCGGTACAACAAACCAGGAATTAAGGTCAGAGTGCCCTTCGCCGGCCCTTTCATGAAATCAAACATGACCAAGCTTTTCAAGGCCTCAAGCACGCTGTCCCATTTAGCGGGAAAATAAGAGCATGAAAAGAAGCTTATTTCCAACGTAATTCAGCTTCCTTTAACTTTACCGGTGATAGTAATATTCCGGATTTTTAAAACGTGTTTTTGTGCACGATTTTAAAAAATCAAAATAAACTTTAATGCGTTTCGTATGAAAATAATTCAAACATCATCATCATCATCATCATCATCTCTTTATTTACCCTCGGATTTACAGAGTAGCTTAATGCAGCTAATATCTCCGAGCATTTACCCACCCAACCATGAGAGTATACACATAAAGACCAGACCACATCACCGGGAACTACGTCCCCTACTCTTTGCGAACAGTGAGTGGGTTCTTTAACGTCCCACAGAAAGGAGGGTTTATATCGAGACGTTAGTGAATGTTGCTGCAAAACGAACTGTTTTGAGATGTCTTTACCAAACTGTAATACAAAAACACAGTTACTCACGTTATGTTATCAGTGAGCCTTGACAATACTGAAGAGTAATCGGGAGGCAGTCGAGTGGTTACGACCGGATGATATGGAGGTCCCGGGTTCAAGACCCCCTCTAACTGCTTAGAAGCTGGAGTTGTTTCTCGGTAGCCCCGAGTTCAACTTCTCGGCCGCGCTTGTAAATCTAGTCTGCCTCCTGCCAGTTAGGTTTTTTAACTACGTTATGTTCTGATGTAAATTATTTCTTTGTGCAGTTTAATTAGTGCTCGGCCCACTAGCATATGTTATAAACACCGGCGAGGGTAAATAAAGGGCATTTAATTTGTTGTTGTTGTTTTGTTTTTGCTTCTGTGTTTTTTTGTTTTTTTTTTTGTTTTTTTTTGGAGGGGGGGAGGGGACTTTACATCAGTGGTCGGCTGTTTCGCGAGTAAGGCCAAGGAACTGAAAAAAAAACGTGAGAAAAATCATTCCGCATTCTCTAGAGCTTGTGCTCGTACGACAGGGTGACGGAGTGCGGTAGAGTAATCAGTGGCGTGCGGTTGAATCCTTGTTAGTAACAAACTTAAACCCTCGGGACTACCCTCGGGATGGTGGCTTGCGAGAGGTGTACGACTGAGAATAGATCCCGAAAGGAGATGGCGATTTACGATAGAAGTCAAATGTGAAGACAACCGTAATTTTAGACAACGCCGTGTGCTTGTTTACACGCTTTGACCAAGTGCTGTATAACTCACGGAACTGGTTCTTCAGCGATCAACTGCTTACAATTTCGCGGCTTGACGGTAACAGAAATCTTTGTTCAGCTCCTAAGATGCCAAGCGTTTAGCAATGGTTTAAAGGGCTCAAATAATCTTTGCATGTCATCACTGAATCACTTGTCTCACGGATAAATTACACGTCGAACACCGCGCAAGTTCAAAACCATCATGCTTCGTTCAAGATCCCTTTTCTATTTTTAGATTTCCATAAAATTAAAAAATGTCCGCAGCAATCTTCGCAGAATTATTATATTTCCTCTGCCATGTTGTTTGGATGCGAACAATCGTATCTCTGCCTTGCCTCACAGCGTTGTATATTGAGTGATAAAAAATATAGGGTAATTAATCAATGAGTTCAATGCGACCTTCAAGGTTTGAGGTTATCTGTTTGAGTCCTCTAAGGGTCCTTAAATAGAAATATATATGGGTTACATTGGTGGGCTACAGGGGGTAAGTGGCAGGCTTAATATTATGGGGAGGAGGGTAAAGAGAGGGTGTTGAAATGAAGCTAAAGGATGCCAACCACACTTTCTGGGTATTCATTCCGAGTCCTGTCATACTCTTCTTTACCAAGAAACAGCACTTGATTGTACGACTAACGGGTGATCGCCGTTAGGCAATGTACAACTCTGTAAAATTTATCCCATAACAAAACCATTGTGTTTGAACAGATCACATGCCGCATTGTAACTTGATAGAAGCTACAAGGGATTAACGAGATGCGGGACGTTCAGGGATACGGGATAATTAGCGGGTAATTACAGGGATATGAGAATAGAGAATCTAGAATAGAGCGGTTTTCGATTTAGTATCGTAAAATCAAAACCAAAAAAATTTACTCTGACCAATCACAACAGACGTAAACAACAAAATGAACCAATCAGAGCTCCAAGCAAATACACGATCCGTGGTGCAAAGCGCGGAAAAAAAGCATGCGATCAAGTCACGATTGGTTTTGCATGGTTTTGCTTCCCATTGGTTGAGAAAACGGCACGAACTTTGCCAATTCAACCAATCATAGAGCATAGTAAAGCAATACTAAGCAAACGGGAAATTATTTCGAAACACAATTGACAACCGCTCTGTTGAACATCAGATCCACTCTTCACCAGATTGTGCAAAGATAGCCTGGCATCTGCAAAATTAGCCTGTTTTCCATGGGAAAAAGTCACCGGCCTAAAACTTTCGTAGCACTAGAAATCTAATACTTTTTCATTTTCGGATTAATAAAAATTCCGTTTTAAGCGCCAAAGAAGGGCAACTAGCATTTTCGGAAAGTCAACAACAGCGTCGGAAATTCAAACGCCCTTAAATTTCCTGCAAGTTAAATTTCCACCTAAAGAAATCAATCATATTAAACCGTGTGTCAGCTTATACAAATATGCCCTTAAAGGACTCTCAAACAAAACAGGAACAGGAAACAATATTTTAAGTATTTTGCATAAATGTTCTCGTTGGAATCCCTGATTCAAGCAGGATTGAACTGTCGACTAACCGCAGAATATCGTTCTTCGGTCGAATCTCTGTCCAGTCTAATATATTACCGTTGAATGGCGCCAAACTGATTGCCTCTTCTCTGTTTTCTTTACCGTAATCGTCTCCTTAGCACACTGAATCGGTTGAAAGGAAACCAGGCTTAGCTCTTTCATTTACATTGTGCCCGTTGCAATTGTAGCTACGAACATAAAGTACGAGTAACTCCCGATATCTTTACATAAACCAGTACACTTCCAGTGGTTTTTACGTTTAAACCGCAGACGCTTCGTTTCTTTCGTCAAGCTGGATGACATTCTACGTATAAGCCGCCTTAACGGCGGCAATTTTTGTTTGGGTATTGAAATGGTTATCGCAAAGTTCAGGTACAAATGCTATTGAAAATATGAAATATCTTCTAAATGAACACTTTTCCATACCACACTTCCTGTGATGTTCGTAAAAACACTTATGTGTCATATGTTGCTCAACAATCGTTATTGCCTAAATCGGCTCGCTAAAACTATCAATCATAAAGTCGTACCTGGTGTTGATCGCTCACAATCCCGGCTAATGGCCACAACTGATCGAACCAGCAGTTTGCAGTCCCCAGCGGCAATACCGTTTGAAGAACGAAAACATTCAGTAGTGTTTAATATTCGATATGGCCCGTGCGATAGAATATTAATCACGCGTAGGCTCCTTTTTAACTGCAGTGCATTAAAAAAATGTTAAATTGTGGGCCTTGACATTGCCAGTCCGCCTTGTCAGAATTAAGATGGAACTGAAAAGCACTGACCTTCCCCAGAGCAATTACGGAATTATGTACATCCGCAATTCTTATCTTATCGCCGTAAAATGCAAAAGCGATGGGCATCCGTAATTGAACATTCTTTCTATCAACAAACTAAAAGTGCACAACTTTATGTAACATGATCAATTCTCGTTTCTATCACTAAAGGCCAATTTTACTAATATAGGCCAATATCTAGTTCTGTAACCAACATCAAACTGAATCTCAGCTGTCAATATTTAAATAATAACCGTGACCATCCCCGAGTTTCACCTGATAAATATCATCTGTTTTCTCAGTCGATCTGTAGCAGTCATTTCTTAAAACAATATATGTGACGACCTTCAACCATGTTTGCAAGTCAGATCTCACAAGAACTAAGGCCATAAAAAAATCTCTCATAAGTCGATGCATATCTGTACTTTTCTATATTGCAGTAGTGTCGTTCTGTCGTAAATTGTGAAGATCATGCAACGGCGGTCGCGTCTTGTGGCAGCTATCTTTTAAAAATTGTATACATGTATTAACCACGGGCTCACGGTTTTCTAACTATAGCCCTTAAATTGTTAGTTAAAAAAGCAAATTCCTGTATTTAAGCCTATTCAATGTGTTATTACAATCTATGAAAACTGCTTTACTACAACAATGATTTAGTTTGATCATGATTTGATAAGTTCTATCAAGGAATGGAACTTAGTTCCATTAGTAATGGCACTGACCAAAACGTTTCGTGTTCCATTTTGTTTGATTGTTTGCCAATCACAATCAAACATAATCTCAAGATTGAAAGCGAATGTACGTATTAAACATTTCTTCCATCAACAAATTACTAAGTATATAGCTTTAGTGCGTGTTTTCAGCCGAGTGTCGAAAGTTTTTATGACACCCGGTTGAAAACCATCTATGTAATCTTGAACCAATCTCTGTACTTGAGCTGATGTCGCTAAAATAGACCAATATAAATGACGCCAATAGGTCACGTGAGTTAGACAGCAGTATCTCAGAAATCTCTACTTCTCCGAAGTGTCTACTGTGCCGCTCAGAGACAAACAAAAACGCTTTAGTGGAGATTAGAGCCGATGGTGAAAAAATGAGGAGTGTGGGGATTTCCGTTTTTCTTCTTTATTTTCCCGAGTTTTCGCTCCTTTTCCTCTTCTCGGCGAGCCTCTGCCGAGGAGAGAGTCTCAGAGACTACATGTATTTTCCTCTTCAAGCTTCTACTACGAATGAAAGCGTATAGTTTTCACTAACAGGTCAGAGAGGGAAACGGCCTCGCTTGTTCCGCGGCGATACCGCTTCATATTTCATACAAAGCCTTTTCAACAAAAAATTCGTTGGGTTTGAGAGGGTCTAAGCTAGTCCGGTATACTAGCTCAATCTTAGAGGATATTTTTCGGAACCGTTGCGAAAATTTCTGATATATAAAGCCGTAAATGTTTTGAATGAAGTGGTTTTATATGGAAAGATGCTTGGTCCCAAATTTCAATGTGTGCTTGCGTATAAACATAAAAAAAAACTACTAAACATTGTAAACACACTACCTCTCATTATCTCCTGATCACACGACAAATTCCTACCGTATTGTCAATCTCCTACTAATCCCGCTTGCGTCGCTGTTTGTTGAAAAGTAAAAGAAACAGAAAGGTCATATAAAAGCTCAGTTCATGTTTTGTTCAAAATCTTGGCGTATAATTATGTTTTGTTTAATTGTTTGTTCAGTATTTTTTCACAAGTCCAGTTTATTCATTTTCACACCCTTTTGCGTTGTTAATAGCTGGTTTCGTTCTGCTTTGTATGTTTCACACTTTTTATTTGCTTTCACTTGTTTCATAATTCATATCATAAGTTTTTTTTTTTGCATATTTTTGTAAACTTTATTTTTGCGGTTTGGACGGATTTATGGTATTCATCCACCACAGCCGCGTGAAGAGCAATTAGCACTTAAAGTTGCAGGGTTATCTCGGTTCGCCGAAGCTTGAAGTTTTCTTGAGTTTGCAGTCTTTGGATTGTTCAGTAGTTCCGTCACAATGTAAGTCATTCGTTTCCTCGCTTTTTATTCTTTCTTTCTTTTTATTGAACTTCACACACGTTCTAGTTTTAATTTTTTGTTCATTTGTTTGTAGTTTAACCTTCTTCTACTTCTTCATCTTGTATCGCCAGCGAATAATTAAAATCAGCGCATCGTCAGCGTCGCTATAATTTTTGATGGAGCGTTTTGGATGTTGAAGCTGTCCTTTACTGAAGGCGAGAAGGTTAACAAAACAAAACCCCGAAGTGCTTGATTGGTAACACTTCCAGAAAGGATTACCGAGCGTATAAATTCTTCAAACAACTGCAAAAAAAATTCAGTGCTATCAATCGACTCAAAGTATTATTTAATGTACACGGTACGCGTTCTTGCGTTTAAGTGTGTGAAAGGGCTAGCACCTAGTCACTTGAGTGATCTTCTTGTGACAAGATCTACTGTTTACGATCGCAACATAAGAAATAAGGACTATCTCAATATTCTATCTTATCAATCGGCCGCAGGTCAACGAACTTTTCTATATAGAGCAATTAAACTCTGGAACTCATTGCCACGTGCGATCACTGCTGCAGACAGCCCGCGTGTTTTCAAAAAGAAACTTAGAGAATTCCTTTTTGAATCAATTCGTTTTCGCCTGGATGATATAGGACACGTGAATCAGATTCCAACCATAAGATTAGGCTTGCGTTCTCCTTCGTCGAACAGTGATGAGAATTCAGATGTTGATCAACTGAGAGCTCCTGAGCAGTACTTGGTGCTGTTTATTATACTCTACAAACTTTTCATTTTGTCAATTTGCTTGTTAATTACTTGAACTGAACTGAACTGGGCACTTAATTTAAACTCAGCAGAGCTAGTGGGGTCGTGTATTTACTTCCATCTGGAATCTTAATCGTCAATTCGTTTGACCAAATATTTATAGCGAGTTAACATGATGACGTGGAGGACAAGCAAAAGTGTCCTTATTTTTGGAAATTGAATTTGCTGCCGCAAGTTTTGTTTATGGCAGATATATAAATGATATTGGAGAGATTTCAAAGCTGAACTGGCATGGCTCCCAGTTAAAGAAAGAAGGGATTTTAATTTGCTAAAGTTGACTTTTAAAGCATTTCACGGTGAGCAGTGTTCCGGGACACTGCGGCTTGCCTTTTTAATAACCTTCTTGATAATTTTAAAAAGTGTGATCATTTTAATCTATTTTCTTCGCGCGTTTTTAAATTCTTAAAGAATCGGGCACAAGCCAGCTTATCTTGATTGTATTTTAAGTTTTATTCATAAGAACATTGGATATATTTTCACTTTTAGTTATTAACAGATGAAGAGCCACCACTAACTATTAAGCTATCAAGCCAACTGGGAGCTGGTCAGTTTGTGAGTTCGTAAAAAACTCGTGAAGGATGCATGAAGGGTCAGTGATGTGTATGAATGATCATAAATATGTACTGTGGACGACACATTTCTCGGTATAGTATACTTTTTCACCCACCGTTTAAACCATATAAACGATTATTGGCATATTTCATTCTCATGCATAAAAACAACTTGTACACTTCAGACAATCACACTTCGCAAGAAACAAGACAGACTTTATTTTACCTTCTAAACAGCCTGCTGCTACTGAAGACAAGAACAATTTCGACAAGTGATTTTAATCAATTAACTTATAATGAACATTAAACCGGTGTCACTGTCTCCTACGTAGCAAGCGCCAACCTTAAGTTCCTAGTGTCCTCTTTCTTCTTCCCTCGAGGGACGAATGGAGCGGACTCACGGAATTAGGTGGCTCTTCACGCTCCACTAAGCAGGCTAGTGGCAATGTTATACCTTACGACCACTGTTTAAACGTTTTCTCGAAATCACAACGGAAACTAAAGATTGTTTCAGAGAGCTTGTGTTCAAAACTACTGATGGAAAAAGTTTCTGATTTTGGTGTAGCCAACTAAGCACAGAATATCTGTGTTATGGGCCTGGTTGTTCGAAAGCCGCTTAACGCTAATCCACGATTAACCGTTAATCGAGGTTTTCGTCTCACTCGTTTAAAATGGTTTAAAAGGTTAATTTCAAGCTAAAGGTTAAGAAAAGTCAGAGGCAAAACTGACGGACAAAAATCTTTTGGAAGAATCTTTATTAATTATTAATTAAACTCGCATCAAAGTTCAAGTTAATCCGGGATAAGCTTAATCGGGCTTTGAACAACTGGGCCCTGAGGTCAAATGTTTCGCTCTGCATCCAAACCTGGGGCCAGATTCAAGGATTTCTCTCGAGGTGAACCTAAAGAAGTACTTATTAAGAAACGACTGTTGCATCTCACCAGTTACATACAGGAAACTTTTAAGAGGGCTTTAACCTTTCTCTCCAGTAACATAGATAACTGAAAACAGTGGCCTAGAGGTACAACGGCAACCTCAAGCTGAGCTATCAAATAAGGTAAATTTATGAGCTTTTAATACACAGTCAATTTTTTTCACCTCAAAATTTTAAAACGGTGACTTTTTCTAGCTAGGCTGCAAAAACTCTCCTATCTTAAATTTAATTTTCATTTTTCGAACAGAGATCTGAGAAGGAGTGACATGCGAGAAGCTAAGCCGCAAGTCACTCGTTCTCGCTTCATTATCTGTGAAAAAAAGAGACTGTTCGTGGTCTTGTTTCCAGCACAAGATAGACTGCATTTTTCCCTGTCATCAATTTACACCGACCAAGTCACAGAAAGGTAATTTGGAGAACGTCTGAGGTAACAAATATCGATGAACTGGGAGCTGCATGGATAGAGGATTGTGTTGACATGAGAACCCCAAACGTACGACTTGAATTAAGACGCTTGTAAAGATCTGCTACGTTTGCTCGATATATTAATCATGGTTAATAGTTAGAAATTACGTTTAAGTTAGCAGCCAACCGTTTAATGAATGACAAATTACATCGGAAAGACCACCAGCGCAGTATAGTAGTCATAAACCATCTGATCGAATGTAAACAGAGGCCATATTCATTGCAGGAAACAAATTCCCTTTTTTCCTGAAAAATAATCTCCTAAATCCCCGTATTTCAAAACTACATTAATACTGCATCCTTGAGATAAATGTCTGGCATACTTAAAATTATCCCATTATTCCTTAAAAATAATATCCTTATTTCGCACACTAAAAGTGTCAATCATTCTCAACACCAGAATGGTTTACACTTAAACAAATTTGCTTACACAACTAACCCTTCAAGTACGAATTATGAACACGTATATTCTCCTCTCTGTCCTGTATGTTTCTTATGGTATTAGTTGGGAGAATTTATTTCAACATCAATACATAATCTTTGGTGATTACTTTCTTCATTCTCATAACTTGTGTTTGATTAAGTAGTGATATTTTTTAACTAAAATTAGATACGGATCATTATTAGGACAAAAAGGGTTAACCCTTGCGCCTCCTTAAGAAGCATTTCTTCACTGTCCTTGAAACGTTTTTTTTTTTTAACTTAAACCAGGAATATCTAGTACATTGACTCACAGTTTAGCATTTGTTTATCTACAAACGTTTCGAGTGATTTTAATAAATGTTAAACGGTGAAGAACCGTTTGTCATTCGCGTTAGCGAGGTATCAGTTTTACTGCCAATGCTTGAACAAGTTGCGGTCAACGAAGACAGCGGCTTCCAAACGTATTAGCCATACACGCTGACCCGGTTTGGACCACGACTTTCGTAATAGCATTAAATCCCGACTTAACGACGTTGAAACAAGCAGCCTTGTGTAAAAACTGGTTTGTTCGATTGCTCGTTAGCTAATGTTGAGTGCTTTCTTCGTTTCTTTTTTGTTTAAAATTACATTCTGAATCAACGTCTTTCGCTTTGACAGCGTGGAAGGAGTAAAGAATTAAAGTTAAAAGTTAAAAGTAAGGAGTTCAAAGGGCGTTTTTTGCTAACGTCATCGTTGACATCTTGTATTTCACAAATTAAACAAAATTAAGTATTGTGCCAACTTTGACAGGAAATAGATTGAAATGATCCATTCAATTAGAGACGTTTGCAAGGTCGTGTAGCAATGTTTGCTACACAGCAGTAAAACGTCTGAAAAATTCACGTTCGAAATTTAACGTACTCCTTCAGTTTCCTATTTGCTACATTTACTGAATGGCACAGTCCCTATTAATTTAACACACCTCTACACCATTGACCTACTCAATTCAATTTGCGATCAGTTTACGCTAATGCGGACATTATAGAATGCTGACGTAAATAAAGACCCCCTGCATATAATCCATTCAAAAAAACTTGGTCAGCTGGAAAAAGGTGAACCATGAACGATAGGACCCAATAGACTTCTGGGAAGCATTTGACCTATGAACCACGTGCGGTTTATAAGGCTTAGAATTTACATTTTTCTCCCGGACAAACAGAACACAACATGAAATACGCTCATGCTAATTAGATCAACCCACAAGTCCATCAGGTCGCTATGTTTACGATTCACACTTTGCATGAGATGAAGTTTTTTCAGTCGAGTGTATATATCTTAAAGACTTAAAAATGATGAAAAATACACTTATTTATTTTATTTGTGCAAGATGTATTACAGTGCGATGCGCCTTACCGTGGCCACCCAACAAACTTTTTTTACAAGTTAGCCAATCAGGATACGCGAATTTGATTAACGGTGACGCCTCATTGCGAAGTCCAACAGGCAAGTGACACAACAACGAATTATTGAAAACATGACGTTTTGTATTTTATGAACAAGGAGGAAGGTATCCTGATTGGCTAACTTGTAAAAGAAGTTTGTTGGGTGGCCACGGTAAGGCGCGTCGCACTGTAAGTAACAATAGGCATTTTTAACAATCCTTTTGTCTCAGGTTCAAAAGGAGGCCGGGTGCAAGGTATTTCACTTAAAATTTAGTTGTTGTTCAGTTGAAGAAAAACTCGCTTTTCATTTGAAGATTTTTTTTTTGCACAAGGCCTCGCTTTGAAAATGAGGCTTCGTTAATACTACAGTGACATGAGAATCATATCTACTCATAGGGGACGTCCTCCAATTTTTGGTTCAGGTCTTGAACTTGGCAATTGTATAGCTGATTGATTTGAAGTATGTCGTGCGTGCTGAAGCCCGTTCGCTGTCCAAACCTTCTTTCTGGTTCCGCTATAGATCGGATTGTGTCTTCCGAGTTTTTAGAAAAGGCATGGTTGTTGTAGTGGAGACAAGACTGAAACACAAGATTGATTCAATAGTGGTTAGACTGAGGATAATTTCTCACGACCAACGTCAGTTAGCAGTTAAAACCCAAGTAAGTTCAGGTAAAAGCAACTCGCCCCAGGCGCCTCTCTCCTGTTTCTGAAACGTGAGGTGACTAGGAACGCTTTCCATTCGCCATAACTGTCTGGTATTTCTTTCTTTTTTCTCCGTTTTTCCGAAGAAACTTTCGCTTCCCGCCGAAAAAAATTTTTTGGCTTAGCGACACCTGGGGCAATTGATTTCCATATAAGGTCAAACTACGGTATATGAGCTGATAACCGGGATTTAGTGAACCAATCAGAACGCTAGAAATGCAATATCCGAGGCTGAGAATTTAATAAAAGATGATAGCCGGATGGCCAACGAGGCGCGTACCGCCGAGTTTGCTGTAATTGTCTCATATCCAAAAACGTGAGTGGAATAATTGCTTTATAAGAATCAATCAAGAAAAAATTGCTAGATCTTTCGGATTTCGCTTTGCAAGAACAACCAGAAAACAACAAGTCTTAATGGTTGCTTTTTCTCAGGCATGGTATAATGGCTCATAAACCATGGCCGATAAGCCAATCAAATCCCTGGAATTGCATTTTACGGTGATCTAGTTAGCAACGTCTAAGTACAACCGTACAAACGACAGTTCAATCGTGTAAACTGGAAGGTACTTACGTCATAATCATAAAAACCTTCGTTCGCAGGAAGTCTTTGAACCTCGGCTATTGTGTACTTCTGAAAGTTGTGCTCCATACCTGAATTTGCAAAAATATCAATGAGCGTTTTAGGGAGGCAGGGTGGCCAAGTCGTCAGAGACCACTAGCTGGATTTTTTTGATGGCGGTCCCGAGTTCAGCTCGGCCTCGCCAGGATCAATTTAACTGAATAAACACAACCGATGGTAACTAAAAGTTATTATTTTTTCTATATATTTACTTTTACAGTGCGCACGTTCTCACCTTTTCTGATGTTGTCATAAAACACTCTGACATATTTATCTCTGTCAGGGCGCGACTGTTCGTGTATAAAACCAATGGTATGCATCATTTCATGGATCACAGTTCCCACTCTCTCGCAGCCGTTACCAATGGAGATATCTTGATTGTCACCTTGCCGACCAACACTGGAGTAACACCTAAACAAGCAAACAAATTGTTCATGGATGCAACTTGTACTTCGCTTTAAATGGTGATGAACAAATCTCGATCGCATTAAAGGAGTCCAGGACCGGGAGCCTCGTATCTCTCATACTAAACCCTAAAGGCCTTTGTCGGCCTTTAACAGCTGAACGCCTTGCCGCCGCCTTGTTTGAATAAGTTTTTGTTTTTTTGTTATTTTTTTTTGTCCCTACCACTAAGGCCTTTCGAGCGAAAGTGGGTTACATGCAGCTAGGAACTTCCTGGCGCTATAGGATCTTCCTATCTATCAGCTAGGAATATCCTATCGCTACAAAGATCCTAGCGCTAGGGCCAAGTACAACATTTTGCATGTAAACTGAATACAGAAACTAACATATGGCGCTAGGATAACCCTTCTTCTAGGATCTTCCTTGTGCTACTCTGCTCCTCCCTCCACGTAAACAGCCAGCCTCTAAAGTTCGTACAATGTCGTGCACTGAGAGTTTTAATTATTTAAATCTACATCCAATCATTTCAGTGCCAAAGGACAACGCAAATTCATCGATTTTAAACCAGTACAACTTAAAATCAACATCCTAAGGTACAGCGTATACATGAAGAGCTCATGACGCCCATGTCTTTTGAAGGGACTGTGCACGGTCGCGGCCCTTCCAACATAAACTGCAGCGCCATTGGTATCATGGCTGAGTTTCGACATGTCCCCGTTGTTATGTCGCTAGTGTGAACAAGGTGAAAACAATGGTACAGCTTTTAACCTTTTAACCCATAACATCAAAGAACAAATTCTCCCATCTTGCCTCCATACTTTTCTTATTAAAGTACCAGGGAGAGGTTATTAAGATATCAAGAAAATTCACCTTGAGTGATCATTTCCTTAATTCTCGTGACCTCAGGGGTTGAATAAGAATTGATATTACAAGGAGAAATTTGATGTTGATCACTGCTAGGCCTTAAAGGGTTTACACGTATTTAGTTAACTTTAGCTTCGTACTCACATGCTGCCGTTGATTTTGAATGTTACGCGATCCACACCATCATGATCACCATCAGCAAGCCTCTCGTAACGAATACAAGTAAAATGATTGAATTTATCGACCGCGTTACGAACACTTTCCATTTTTTCTTCGTCTGAAAAAAGAAAACGCAAAAGATTACATTGAAAATGTGACTTGCTTAAGGTGGCTCACAACGGTTCCTAACCTTAGCATTGATGAACAAGTTATGGTCATTTTGTTAGCATAATTGATTACCATAGCAAAAGTAAAACCTGTTAAAACAAGACGCCTATAGGCGTTCACGTGCGATGTGTTGGTCGCCAAGGCTGCGTAATGAGTTCAACAGGAGCAGCTTCCAGTTTGAACAAGCAAATTGCAGCAAGTCTCGGGTACAACAAGTTCCTGGAGAAACTTTCGACAAGCTTGTAGCCCTACCCGGGGGATCATTAATTCTCCTGGTAGGATTGCTACAGAGACTGCCTAAGTGTCAGATTGACAAGTTGGATTGGGGCAAACCTTTACCTTTCGCTCGGACATGAAAAAAGAAAACGCTTGCAACGTGAACAACTGAATCATAAATCGGCAGTTGATCTGCTTGCATCATTATAAGTGCATTGAGTTGTTGGTGTTGGTGTTGTAGCCGTCGATGGAATGGTAAAAAGCATAGTCAACTTTGAAACATTATTTTTACGAACATTAAACTGTAATAAATAATATTTCATTCGGTAAAGGGATTTTTGTCAGGAGTAAATTTTACTTCTTATTTTCCCGGTGAAACATGAAAAAACCCTGCTTCTGCTCGCGAAACGTTAATATTTGCCCGATTTTAGTTCTCCAGCTTTTCATTTCAACAACAATTGTTTTGCCAATAGAGATTTAGAATCGCGTTTACGACAAACGTGAGATTAGCGTTTATGTTTTCTTGAAGAAAGGAGTACATAGATGAAAACAGTGCAAAATAATTCTGACCCTTGATCCTGACGCAAAAACGCAAAACCTACTCAATTCTAAATCTCTTATTCTAGATCCCTAGATAAACTGTTGTACCTATGTATGTAGAGATCGATGTCATGGTGGAGCTTTCTGAGTGAGTAGGCAAAAAAATTAAAACATGTGATTTCAAGTCCAAATAACAAAAATAACGACATACATAAAAGAACCAAATTTAGATAAAAACAAGTAAATGTAATGCGCATCTTTCGCTCCTCTCAAGTTGCACTCCCATTCAGTGCAAAATCTAACGTAAATGACATATTTTTATTCTCTTTATTTTCTCTGAGACCCCTTTCCCCTCCCTCCCCCCCCCCCCCCCCCCGATTTCCACTTCGTTGCCATGTCCAAGTTATACCGTGCGGCCACAGCTATATACTAATGATATTGGTTCTCTTACCTTCTAGTATTTCATCTGATAATATATAAGGCACCCGTACTTTTCCGTCATCTGACTTAGGCCATAAATAAGAGGTATCAAGGACGGCATCTCGTTTGTCATACTGACCGGTTACCCACGATCGCAAGCGTTGATCCATCACCATGTCGCCTTCAAAGAGTTCTGTGAACAGTGAAATAAAACTGTTATTGACCTGTTATGTGCCAAGTAATAGGGTAACATTTTTTTCGGTTCCTTGAGTCCGACGAACCCTGAGACACGGAACATTTGAGTCTTTGGGTAAAAACCCCAAGTGTGATACTGTTAAGGATTTCTTTCCTGTGATGTTGTTTATTGTGCAGAACAAGGTGACACTAACTTTTGAGTCAGTGGATAACAGCTACTGAGCAGTACTTTCCAGCGGTTTTGTTTTTTATTCTGAACAAGATAGTGCTAAGAAGTACTATTTGTTATGCTGATGTAAAGCGTGGAAAATTCACTTGCACTGATTTTGACGCGTTCGGCTGGATTGGTTGAAACATTTACATGTTTTCCCCCAAAAGGACGAAAGATGTTTCATCAGTTCCATGAAACAAAGGTTCAGCTCAGTAAGTTTAAAACGCAAAGGAACAATGGTAAAATGATAAAGTGATCACCTCCATCGTTTGGTAAATATGTTCTCCTTTTGATACTGTCTTGTTTCTCCTCTTCTCTTTTTAATGCCAAGTCGTCCTGAGCCGTCCCCGCACCGTCTTCAATTTGTTCTGTTTAGAGATAAAATATCAGCACTGGCCTACGAATGGTACGTAGACATATGTCAGTCAGTCTGTCTGACTGTCCGTCTGTCAAACATTCTCTCCATGTCAGTCTACCTGACCGTCCGTCTTTCTGTGTCTGTCTGTCACTCATTCTCTCCATGTCAGTCAATCTGCCCGTCTGTCTTTCTGTGTCCGTCTGTCACTCGTTATTTCCATGTCAGTCTATCTGTCCGTCCGTCAGTCTGTCTGTCTGTCTGTCTGTCTGTCTGTCACTCGTTATTTCCATGTCAGTCAATCTGCCCGTCTGTCTTTCTGTGTCCGTCTGTCACACATTCTCTTCATTTCAGTCAATCTGCCCGTCTGTCTTTTTGTGTCCGTCTGTCACTCGTTATTTCCATGTCAGTCTATCTGTCCGTCCGTCCGTCCGTCTGTCTGTCTGTCACTCATTTTCTCCATGTCAGTCAATCTGCCCGTCCGTCTGTCTGTCTGTCTGTCACTCATTCTCTCCATGTCAGTCAATCTGTCCGTCTGTCTTTCTGTGTCTGTCTGTCACTCGTTATTTCCATGTCAGTCTATCTGTCCGTCCGTCCGTCTGTCTGTCTGTCTGTCACTCATTTTCTTCATGTCAGTCTATCTGTCCATCCGTCTGTCTGTCTGTCTGTCTGTCTGTCACTCATTCTCTCCATGTCAGTCAATCTGTCCGTCTGTCTTTTTATGTCTGTCTGTCACTCGTTATTTCCATGTCAGTCTATCTGTCCGTCTGTCTGTCTGTCCGTCTGTCACTCATTCTCTCCATGTCAGTCAATCTGCCCGTCTGTCTGTCACTTATTATCTCCATGTCAGTCTATCTGCCCGTCTGTCTTTCTGTGTCTGTCTGTCACTCATTCTCTCCATGTCAGTCAATCTGCCCGTCTGTCTTTCTGTGTCCGTCTGTCACTCGTTATTTCCATGTCAGTCTATCTGTCCGTCCGTCCGTCTGTCTGTCTGTCTGTCACTCATTTTCTCCATGTCAGTCAATCTGCCCGTCCGTCTTTTTGTGTCTCTGCAACTCATTGTTTTCCATGTCTGTCTATCTGTCCGTTTTTTTTGTGTCTGTCTGTCTAGCTGTCACTCATTTTCTTTATGTCAGTCAATCTGCTCGTCTGTCTTTCTGTGTCTGTGTGTCTATCTGTTTCTCTGTTTAAGTATCATCAGTTCTCTTTCTTTTTACGCATGCAATCTTGTACTTGTTTATTTACTTGTTTACGCGCTTACCTTTCAGCTCATCATATTGGGACGTTTTATCAAAACTGTCGACATTATCAAAGTCCGAAAACCGGGCATCATTTGTATTCATTCTGTAATCCTTGTCACTGGTTTCTACAGATAGAGCAAATTATATAAAAGAAGAAAAGTTCAGTTCATCTTGCTACTTGATGTTTCTATTAGGAGTAACATAATCTGGCACAGCTTATTCGGTGCTTTTACAGACAGTCGGTTAGTGCCCGTTGTGCCGGCTGGCATGAAGGGCAGTAATAAAGGTCTCCTATAGCGGTTGTGTAATTTTTAATAGATTGTCAACGTAATTTTGCTCTTTTTAGCTGTTAAAATCTTTATGCAGGGTATTGTTCTTAACCTTGTGAATTAAGTTATTTATTTTTTTACGTTGCGTTATTACTCAGGGCTCCCATTGATAGCAAGTCTGTTGTATATATGCCCTGAAGGCACTACCCTGTTCAGTCAATAGTGTACTAGCTGTGGTTCATGGTCATAAGCTCTGCTTCCACAGTGCGCCGCCATGTATTCTTGAGCCTGCCACGCATGCGTCTGCCTTCTGTTGTCCAGCAATCTCGTTCCCAGAGGCTGCGTTCCTTTTGGTCAGCACCAAGGAAGCAAGACGAGTGGCCACCGCTGGCCTAAAACGCACGCGGGCTCTGGGGACGAGATTGGTTGTCCAGTGAAGTCTTCCTTTCTGAACACATGACCAATCCATCTCTAGCTTCTTCTCGTAATGATGGTACCTATGTTGCCCTGGTTACACTACGCAAGTAGATTATTGTTTGAAATGGTACAGGAACAGAAGAGAGAGAAAGAGCAAGCACAGAAAAAAGAGGTGAAACTAAACTTTTAGGGCCAGTTATTTAAACAGACTCTAACTTAGGCCGCGGCTTAAGACAATCAGTGGGCTTCCAAATCTGTTTATAAGTAGTTTATTTTAAGTAGATGAATAGTTTTCTAGTCTGGGATGCAAACCTTCTTGTTACCGTCGGCAGTAGACAATGTTTAGATGCGATTGTTGGCAAAATTGAAAATGGCTTAGAACGTGGTTTTGTTAAACACCGTCTAAACTGTCTCTTAATAACTGACCCTTAGATTTTAAGCGTGTTTTCATTCGCACGTTCTGTTGCAGTGTAAGAGGGCGTTCTTAAGTTTGCACTCGGTTCCGCACATATTAGCACTCTAAAGTGTTATGTCAAATTTTCATCACACAACTTTTCGCTGAATATTGAAACATAATAGAGTTCGTATCAACCTGTTGCAGCATGCTCTCCTTTGGTTAATTCTCGTAATAAAAAGTCGTCGATGCTGTCTCTCTTCTTCTCTGACTCGTCCTCTTGTGCACTTTGAAATCTTCGTTTCTGCATTTCGTACAAGGTTCGCTTTTCAGCTCCTAGGAATCAAGCGCAAGAAATATTACTGTCATCGCACA
This sequence comes from Pavona decussata, assembly GCF_977016875.1. Taxonomy (NCBI): domain Eukaryota; kingdom Metazoa; phylum Cnidaria; class Anthozoa; order Scleractinia; family Agariciidae; genus Pavona; species Pavona decussata. Next base: position 3,108,647 of record NW_028145758.1, on the reverse strand, counting down.
AAAATGTTACCGTCATAGCATAGAAATATTACAGTCAGCGCATAAAAATGTTGTTCGGTCAGGTCAGGGATGATTCCCATATAATAAAAAGAGGGACTATCAAAGTTGGAAGCAGAATGTGCTCTCATTTTTGGGAGGAATGTGGAAGATCATAAGTTTTAAAAAAGGGATACGGGATGACAATGGCGGGAAGCGGGATGTCCTCCCTTTTGTAAGCGGGATGCGGGTCGCTATGAATTCTAAGGGAGCACACGGGATGAGGATGGTGGGAAGCGGGATGTCCTCTCTTTTGTAAGCGGGATGCGGGTTGCTATGAATTCTAAGGGAGCACACGGGATGAGGATGGTGGGAAGCGGAATGTCCTCTCTTTTGTAAGCGGGATGCGGGTCGCTATGAATTCTAAGGGAGCACACGTGATGAGGATGGTGGGAAGCGGGATGTCCTCTCTTTTGTAAGCGGGATGCGGGTCGCTATGAATTCTAAGGGAGCATACGGGATGAGGATGGTGGGAAGCGGGATGTCCTCTCTTTTGTAGGCGGGATGCGGGTCGCTATGAATTCTAAGGGAGCATACGGGATGAGGATGGCGGGAAACGGGATGTCCTCTCTTTTGTAAGCGAGATGCGGGTTACTATGAATTTTATGAGCGGAATACGAGATGAAAATGAGCCGTGACCTACTTATTATAAATTCAACTAACAACGCTTTGCACTTTAAGTGAAGATGAAAGAAGTATCTGTCGAAACATGTTTTATAAACTTAAATGTTTTGCCGTTTTCTTAAAACTTGAGACGTGACCTCTTTTGAAGCGGGATTGAGAAACATATTTTTGGGCTTTCATTCACACGAGAACTACAGTTGACAACAGTTAAACAAATTCCATTGTCTAACTCTTTGACAGTTGACTCGGCTTCAGTCCAAACGGAACTGTTGCTGTCATGTGCAATATTTATTTATGGGGAGCAGGGATGGCGCAGTGGTGAGAGCACTCGCCTCCCACCAATATCGCCCGGGTTCGATTCCCGGACTCCGCGTCATATGTGGGTTGAGTTTGTTGTTGGTTCTCGTCCCTGCTCCGAGAGGTTTTTCTCCAGGTACTCCGGTTTTCCCCTCTCCTCAAAAGCCAACACTTCTAAATTCCAATTCGATCTGGAAAGTGTCCCCAATTAGTGCTCTGCGCTAAACACATTGACACTTAAATAAAGTGATCTATTTATTTATTTATTTTTTATTTCATGCCAGCGTTGGATGCCCTGAACAAAAGCACGGACTGCAGATTGGTTGTTTTAGTTTACTTTGGGAGGCGTTCTTTTTGGGGACTATTCCGGAATAGGAATACACACAATAGACCGGGTATTCATGTTCCTTTTGGAACGAACGAAATAATATTCCGTACATTCTGGCAATGAAGAGAATACAGTTTGCTCAGAATCAGATTAATTCCGTTCTTTTGGGAAGGTTTTAAGGTTGATGGAAATAGCCGGAATTGCGTTCTTTTGGGAACTCATTTTCTGTGTGTTCTGTCATTCCGGAACTGGAATAAGAATAGCCAGGATTGTCCCGAAAGAATGCACCCTTAGAAACTACAACTGTAGCGATATAACTTTTGCACTTCGAAAGAGTTCATGTGACATGAATTTCTTAATAAGCATACTTGTGTAACTCTTAAAAAAGAAGCGCTTTGCACTTGTTTGTGGCGGTTAGGCGGTTAGGTGTGAGGTCTCTAAGGAGGTATAATGTTAATTTACTCATATCATTATCTTCAAACAGAAATTACCCAAAAATTACATATATCTTTTCCCGAATTCTGCGCAAAATTCTGTTAGTGCCCAGACAAGTTACTTACAAGAATTGCATTGAACTGAACCAACGAAATTCTGACTGATTCTTTGAGGTCGTCATTCGACATTTTTTAGGAAACATAAAAGGGCAAATTGAGGACGATAATTTCGGATTTACTGTACGTCAATGAAGAATCGATTTAAAAGGAATTACCGGCTGTTGGAGACGTTAAAATGAATGCGGTGTTTGTCATCTTTGCAAAAACTTCCTTTTTCGAACCGGACGGTATTAAATTCGATCGAAGCAAACGAGTTTTGAAAATCAAATGAAGTATATTTACACATGGAGAAAAATAAACTTCAAATTTTCTCAGCTTCGTTCCTGTTCCTACTTATATCTTATTGGGACGAAAGAATTCCCAGGATTTTGGCAAAGGATCTTCCGAAAAATGAAGAGTCAAAAAGTAAAAGAAATAATGATTCGAGTGATCGCTCTGATCTGTGCGGCATCAACATTCACTGAATATTTACTTCTTTCTAATTTACGAGTAATAAAACCACCTTGCGTCGAAAATAAGACGAAAAAAAACCAGCTCACTGTAAATTCACGGCAAGTACTTTCTTTTTTTCTTTTAGGATGGTAAAGCTTAACAGATATTACAAGCTGGATCACAAGAACAATCTCTTCGTAGAAGCGGCCGACTGTATGGCAATAACATTCCCATCGTTTGCGGTCTATTTTTGTTTACAATGTACTCATGCAAAACCTACCTAAAAACATAGAGCGTTTTATGATAGAAAGCCGCAATGATATAATTTAAGCCAATATAATTTAACCTAATTGAATCCATAAAATTCAACCTAGAAATTCACTCAAGGAAGGCTGTCCGTGAATTTAAGAAAAAGATAGTTGTCAGGGGATTGGCGGGGAATTCCCTTTCAAGGGATATCCTGTAAAGTTTACATTTTGTTGGTGAAACGATGACCATTCTTGACCATTTCACTCGGAGAGGAGTCCTGCTATTAGCAATTTAAGAAACCTCAATTATAGACGAAAGTATGGCACCATATTTGGCGAAAAATGTTTAATTTGAGTAATCTTCAAATTTATGTACTCCCTCGACTTAAAGTGAATAATTTACACCAGAGAGCTGACTTCTCACGAAAAAAAATAACGAATTCTCTCTTGAAGTCGTTTTCGATACTGAAGGATGAAGAATCCAGAAAAAAACCAATACCAAAATAGAGAGAAATTTCGAGTTATATTGAAAATGAGCAGTGTTTGATTAAAATGTCATCCTCTCTGATGAATTCAGGGTGAAGTTTTTGTTTAAGGTGATCAAACCCTCGGGGAAGTACCAATATATTGAGCGAGGAATAATTTGCTATTCGGTTGCGGGCACCATTCATTTGCCTCCGATGTAGCCTCATTAAAAACTCATGCCAATTATATGCCGATGAACGTTTATAATTTCTTTTCATTTTCTCAACTCATGAGAAAATTCACTGTCATGGAAATCATTCTAACTAAGAAATATTTCCCTTAAGATTTGCCTTGACGCATACGGTTCAAGCATGGCGATTCGTCTGCCGGCTTGGATTATTCTTTATCACGATTATCAAGGCAAATGTAAAAACCTTGTTGTGGGTTCTAGTTTATTTAACGAAAGAAAAGTAGTTTTGAAACCTGCATGACAATGAGTCACCCCCAGTCGTTATTATCGTTCTTGACAAATACGGCGAGAACTCTAGCATTGATCAAGATAGCTTAGCAACAAACGCCATAATACGATTAATTCTTGAATCACTCGTAATAGACCCTGAAGATCACTGGAGGAAAGTTTAGCCTGAGAAATTCATTTCGTTAATGTAGAAAAGGACGGAAATAGAGTATGTGAACGGGACGAGCGGCTAACTTCGCACAGCCTCGCTTTGTTCTCCCTTATTCCGTTTCCTTAGCCTGTTCATAGCCCAACTTAGGAAAGCTGGTCCCTTGGAAGCCATTTTTGCTTTGGCGGCGAACTAATGAAAACAAAATTTCACGAAGATAGTGTGAATTCTAAGAAAGTTGATTACTTGTAGGCCCGAAGTACTTTGGCGTGGGTTTCCACAGCGCGTCGCACGCACGAAGCACTTACATACAGTATTCTTCTCCGCGTCTTCAGCGTGGGATAAAATAGTTTCAAATTTAAATTTCGACATCTGCGGCGTGCTTATGGCGTGGAATTCAAATGAAGTGCACCATGAGCGGGAAAGAATATGGTAGATTACAAGACTAGCCAATAAGAGAGAGTCAAGTGTATTTAACTTGAAGCGAGACAAGTATTTAGCACTTCTCATGCAGAAGAGGTTGCGCCTCGGGTAGAACCGTTTCAAACTAAACCAAGTGCTACTGTCGTTTCTAGCTCAAACGAATTTACTGGCAACATTAAAAGAAAACAGCGCTCCAAATATCTTTTTCCGCCCGCTGCTTCCCTCTCCCTGAGCAGAAAGGAAATATAAGTTGTTGGACGATCAGAGGTTTCAGAACATCACCACGCAAGTCCGGATGGATACTGTACTGCATCTTAAAAGCCAGATCATGCTCCATATATTTGCTTTTAGATGCTGTATTCAATTTTATCTGGCATTATATTAAAACTGAGTTGTTCGCAATTATAAATCAGTATTACGCCATTTCTGTAGACTTTCTCAAAGTCCATCGCTTCTCTTCTCTGCTCTGGAGATCACGATGACCTTCTCGGTTCTCGCAAGAACACCAAAAAACAAAAAAGATCCTGAGCCGCTCGCCTTGAGAACGTCTGCTGCTGTCTTATTTCTACCGTTCGTATTTAAATCGACTTTTGATCTGGCCCTGGTTGTTCAAAGAGCGGATAATTCTATCCAGTCGATAAATCGCTATCCAGAAGATAAAATGTACTCCAACTAATACATGTTATCCACTGGATAGCGACTTATCCGCTGTATAAAGTTACTTTATTCGCTCTGCGAACAAACTAAGGCCTGGTTGAAATGGATCTGTCTTATCAAAGAAAAGGTATAATATAAATTAATCCCCTTTTAATCTGTTGAACACAAAATCTCCAGGAACCAATCACAGACTAAAACCTCATTATCTGTTTGATAAAGAGGAACCAGCTTTTAGTTTGAATTACAAACCACAGCCTTCCTTACTTCGCTGATTTTTATGTTTACTATATTTTTATTTCTTTTATACGTTTGTTTGTTTTTTCATGCAAATTCACGCGATGGGATATTATGCACTCAAAATCTCGAGGTCACACATCACCCTCGAACCTTTCAAATAATTTACGTTCGCCGATTCTTGTAGTTTCTTTTTCATAATTGTTATATTAAAGAAAGTCTAAATAAAAAACGGAATTAAAATGAAAGTACTAGCGGTGTTTCAATCATGACCTCGACCCGAGTTCTTATAGCTACGGCGAAATTCGGTTTCCACTGAGGAACAACGGGGAGTTATACAACAAATTTAACGATGAGTCGGCCTAAGTTTTGTTATCCCCAAGACAGGAAAAAAAAGGCCGAAATATTAGAAAATGCATCGATCTGTAGTCGCTTGATTTGCTGGTTTTGAATATTTGAATTTCGCCTCTTTTCGTTATCTATAGTTTGTAATTAGTAAGTGACGAAACTTACAGTTTTGATTTTAAACTAAAGTTTTCTTGTTTCGTTTAGCCCCAGCGACACATATCATACAACAAGTAGGAATGAGAAGAGAGGATGTTTCAATTATTAACAAACTACAATTATTTTCGATAACAAGAGCGCAACACGACAGCTGCATACAAACCCGATGCAAATGAACTACGTTTCAAAACATTTCGCCTCTATTTCCTGTCTTAGTTATAAAATACTGCAAAGTAGCTTAAAAGTGGGACAAAAGAGTGTACGAAACCATTTACAAGAAACGTTAACAACTGCAGTGTTTAAAACATTGAGAAGCTTTAATGAGCGGGAAGCCAAGATCAAACAACGAGATAAATCATGCGTACAACATACGGTTGTCGTCACAAATTTTATGAACGCAAGAACCCTTTGCGAAATTTAGTTTGTCCCTCAGAAAGAATCAGAACAGATTGAGAAAGTGAATTTGGTGAGAAGTCACAAAATATAAATTTACGCTACAGGTAGTTACGAAAACGAAATTGGTCTGTGACATCACATCCCATGGCACTGTACCATGATGGCGGTTAATCGAAGATGAAGTTATTTGTCCGTTTTACTGTTCGCGCACCATTCACAAAAATATCGTAACATTAACATCTCTCACCTGTATATTCGGCATAGCCATCATCATATTCATTCTCGTCGTAAAATCCGTGTCCTGTGATCAAAAAGTCAACGATTAGAACAACATCACTCGAGAAGGTTCCATTTATGCATGCACAACAACCTACCCGCTTTCAACCCAACCTTAAGTCCAAAACTCGCTTCGCGCGTTAACACGGGTAACAGAACATAACAGAAACATAACAGGACAAATGCGCCTTCTATGCGTCTCCACATAATTCCATCGATTTGTCCCACCACAGGAAAACTTCACGAGAAAACCTTCAGTTCAACCCCCTCGATCAAGGGTTCATAAATTTACAAATTTCCCTTCTTGATGCTAATTTTGTTTCGAGATCATTTGCATAACAAAGATTCAAATAATCAAGTATGTTTGTCGTGTAAATGTGTCACAGGAACACACCAACACAAGAACGATTACGAAAACTTCCGTCATATAAGTCTTCGGAAACGTACAATTTTTTATTGTACTAAACGTTTTCATTCCCAAACTATCATTTTAGCAAAAATAGTTTATCTTTTATTCCTAGATGAGTGCAGATTAATATAGTTTTCTCAGGGGGGATTCCTTTCAAAATATAGAAAGAGAGATATGCAGATTTAATGTGAACAAATAGGTCAGTCCTTTTGGTGTTGATTATCTACACTGTATTTGAGCGCGAGGTAGCAGTTTTACTCCGGTAAGCTGTTGCAAAGAAACAAAGTCGTTTTCAAGTTTCCAGAATCAAGAACTTTGCTCAGTAAATGAGCTAAATATTCCACCACATTTTCAATTTTAAATATCTACTTTCATTTATGATCTGCGCTGAGACTTAACCCAGACTAGACTGACCAGAATTGCAGTCGCCAACGCTCAACTGTGGGAATATCATTAATGACTCAGCACCGTACGGTACCGGCTCTTGCAAATTTATACCGCAAATCCTCATAAAAACCGCAGAAAATCAAACAACCCTCTTCTGTTTATGTCAGCTGAGCGTGCAGTAATATAATAGTTGTGAGAAAATTAAACGTTCCTGATTTGTCTAAACACAGCCATAGTAGTATTTGTTTAACAAGAGAAAAAAATCTTTCTTTTTGTGTTTGTCTAAAGCTAAGAAAAAATCTCCGGCGCTTCCCTTAAAAAGGTTCTGAGATGTTGGGTTTCGTTAGCGTGGGTAGATTTAGGAAGAAACAATTTGGGATTAATCTTTCTAAATATTGGTTACAGTAAAAAAGACCTACTGGAAATGGATGAAAATAAGCATTCAACGCCAAATCTAATATCTCTTTCCTCTTAACTTCACTTAGCAACGGGAAAAAGTTCTTGTCTCCCTATATAATTACTTGCGATATCACTAACCCAGTATTTGGGCAGCTGTTTTCTTGATTGACGAATGTCTTTGTCAAAAAAATCGTTCCTCACACTTCAATAGTGTCGAACGGAAAAGATATTGCATCGCCACTTAAAGGTGTACCCTGAATCTATAACTTTTATTTGGTTTATTTGAGCCGATGGCAACTAGTCATTTTCGGCTTGACTAAAATACAACAAAACGATCAAGTTTATAGGTAGTGAAATAAGTATTCGTGTCATTTCAAGGCCGCCCGGGGGAAAAATTAACCCCAATATACTTTCTGCGGAAATTTGAGGCTTCGCAAAGAATTGAATTGAAATGAACCTCATCTAATTCCTTCTTGATGTCCTTTTATTTAGTGGTGTGTGTATATGTGTCTGACAGTATTAAAAAATATATCCCACTTTGGAAGCGACGTAAGTTTCGTTTCGTATTATTATTATTATTATTATTATTATTATTATTATTATTATTATTATTATTATTATTTCTAAGCTTTTATTAATCAAAAAAGCATTGGGGTCAAGTGGATAAAGACTTGTTTTCTCAGGAAAATGGAAAAAAAACTTTTGTGTTTCTGTTTGGCTTTTTAAAGTTCTAAAAGATTCAGTATTACAATTCCACTAGGACAAGGATTGCACATTGGGGTCTATAAAATGACATGCCTTGTTAGGTTTTCCAAAGATAAATCATATTAACCATCCTTTGTTTTTATGAGGATACTATAATTCTTAATATATCAGCTTTTTGGCTTAGTCACAGCAACTTTTTGCTTAACTTTCTTTGGAACTGATTCTTGATACAGGTGCTTTTTGCGCAGTAAAAACTATACGGGTTAATTAACAACAAGCGTCACTCGCACAAATCGCTTCGCGCCCACGCGCACATGTTCCCCACGCATCGCTCGAATGACACGCCCACATGCATGTGTGCCTAGCACGTGATCACAAACGCTGAGGCTGTCAAAACTCTAGAAGACATTTCGAAACCTGCCGGGAATTTAACGTTTCCACTCAGTTTCGCTGGAATAGTAGCGGCTTGTCTGACCGGGGTTTTCGCAGACTACAAACTTTATGACATGAAATTATGATGAGTTTTAAATACTCTCTACACGCTAGGAGTCGAAGCGACTGGAGCGACGACTGAAATTCAGGCTACACAAATGGCATGGGATTTTCGAGTTACGTTGCGATTAATGAATATTTTGTATTTTGTGGTAAACTAATATTTGGGGTCTCGAGATTTGATCCTTTTCACAGGGAACTAACTTTCGATACCCAGGAAGTCGAGCGTGCAATTTTGAAAGCTATCAACTATTACAAACGAAAATTTAAAGAAAGTGATCTAAAACCGCGCGACCCAAATACAGTTGAACCTCTCCACAACGGCCACCTTGGGGACAGAAGAAAGTGGCCGTTGTGGAGAGGTGGCCGTTATGGGGAGGTGGGGGTGTAATATGACACCTTTTTTCGGGAAGTACTACATGTTTATTGTGCCAAGTTCATGCTTACTGTAGCCTATAATGACAATCCAATCTTAAATAATATATATAGATAAAAAACACAATAAAACGTAAATAATGTTTTGAATCAAAATGTTAACCGGAAAGACGAAACGAGCAAGGTTCGCAACATTCGCTATATTATTGTAGACAATTTATGCTTACTGCAGCATATAAATGGCACACAATTAAAATACGTATATCATTAAAATGGATACAGAAACGTAATTTTCCGAAGACAAATGTCGAATACTGCATCAGTTTATAGAAAAAGGTTTTTTAATTACACATGAAAAAGAACTGTATACTGACCGTTGTCGAGAGGTTATTTTGGCAGTTGGGGACGCGCTTTAGTGGCCGTTGCCGTTGTAGAGAGGTTTAAACAAGAGCTAATGTATGGACTGTCCGCCGGGACAAAGAAAAGTGGCCGTTATAGAGAGGTGGCCGTCGTGGAGAGGTGGCCGTTAGTGGAGGTTCAACTGTATCAAGGATAAGCCGTAAGATCACGAGAATTTCAGTCCGCTTTCTGTTCTTTCAGTCCACTTAAATAATTTAATCTCAAAACGAAAGAGACGTAGCCTGTTTAACAATCTTTTCTGTCAGTTTTCTGTGCATCCGTTTGAAGAGCGTCCCAGCATGCATGCGGGTTCGCGGAAGTGTTTTGCTACGTGGGACAAGGTTGACAGATTCGGCAGTGGTGAAAAAATCGTTCAAATTCATGAGTACTTCAAAACGTTCCGCATGCTATCAACTAGTAGAAATCAATGACAAGCTAGACTTAATTTTCGATGAATATTGATCGCGTCACAAGACTTTCACGGCCCAAAATGTATTCGGGACCTTGAGAAATTCAGCGCGCGACGAGGGCTTGTTTTAAATACTTCCTTTTCGCTCTATTTGATATCTCCTAGAAACCTTCACTTTGTACAAGAGAATTCGCTCTAAAAATGGCAAGTTCCGGGCAGAAAGCGAAGAATAAGCCGGACAAATGGCTGCCATTGTCAGAGGTAGAATAAGCAAATTCAGTCCCGAAAAGGATATAAAAACTGCTCTTCGAATAATACATTACAGTGCGTAAACGATTAACTATGTCCGCAGCGTATCTTGTTCCTGTCACACAATATTTTCCTTATGTCCTCAGAAATATTTTTAAAAGATACATCCATGTAAGGCTGTAATTGGTTATAATGAAAACACCCTGGGAAACACACGTTGATGAAAAGAATCCATAGTTTAAATACAACGTAAATATTCACTAAAAAATACTGAAATGTTATGTCCATAATGACGCCAGTAATGTTTGTATTTTTTGTAAACGCCAACCACACTATTAAAAAATTACTTCCAACTTTGGAACTTGTAATTGGCACGTTTCGGGCAGAAAAGGAAGAATAAACTAGAAAATGGCTGACATTGCCAAAGGCATAATAAACAAAATTCAGACCCCAAGGGTGAAGGAACACATTGTTTGTAAAAACTGCTCATCGAAATTGTTCTACGAGCTCCTCTTCCTCAAATCAATACATGACAGTGCGTAAATCATTAACAACGTTGTCAGCCTATCTTGTTCCCATCACACAATATCTTCAATATGTCCTTAGAAGTATTAAAAATGTATATGTATGTAGAGCTATAATTGGCCATAATCAGGCTAAAACATTTAGCGATGAAAAGAATCTATAGTTTACATACAACGTAAATATTCACTAAATAATAGTGAACAAAACTTTTGTCCGCAATGTGTCAGTAATGAGAACGCCAACTATACTTCCTTGGTTATCTATTACACATAATTCATTGAAATTAAACATTGTAGTTTGTTAAGTGTCCGGCTTACCTCGAATTCTTTGTCTCTGGAATGAACGGGAGGAATACCAGTCATTTGCCAGAGTGAGATGCAGAGAACACAAGGACACAAGAACTGATAACTGAAGATGAACGGCGTTCATGAAGCTCCTTGAATTACGATCAAGTGTTGAGGAAGTTTTAAAGCGATGTTCTCAAGAATATTTTGTTCTGTGAGCAGCTGGTCTGATTATCGTAAGACAACACGAAGTTCTCTTGCTATGCAAAGTACTTTTAGTTTAACTTCCGCCGAAACAAGAACGCATCGATCAGATTTGAAACCGAAACATTTAACGCACGCTATCCAGTCGTTACTGTTGTAGGCTGGCACAACTGAGGTCACAAACAAAGTTATTCAGTGGGTGTCAAATACCTTTCCTGTCACGCCTTTTATGGTTAAACTCGCACCACACATGATAGACAAACGAAAATAATTTTCGGTTTTTCACCATGAACTTTCAAGAAATAAAGAATGTCAAGAATAAACAAAAAAATAATCCTGCATCATACTCTATTTTATTTTTAAAAAATTATGTTTTAATGTTCAGACACTTCAGTGCGCAGTTGCATATGATAATCTGTCTAATAATAACTAATAAATAAATAAAAATTTTTCAAAAAACTAAGCTTATGATTGTGCAAATAAAGTTTGGTGTTGCTGGACAAAAACTTTCAGGTTGGAAAATGCAACCCCATTCTAGTCAATCCAGTCGACACATCACCATTAACCTCTTATAAGGAAGTACCCCCCCCCCCCCCGGGACTAATTCTCTTACACCGGTTCTTGGCGTACAGCGACCACTCGGTCCTTATATGGCACACGTCCGTCTTTTCTTTCCAAATGATCGATCAGTGAATTATAAATTCTGGAGTGTTTGTTTAAGTGCTATGTGAACCCACGAAAATGCTACTGAGCGTTTGATAGCCGTAGTCTGCGTAGTAAGGAACTGGGAGATCGCACGAAGGAATCGAACCCCCGAACCCCGGATTTGATCGTTCGTTGTTCAAGTTGTGGGCGATAATGCTGGTAATTGCAGCAAATGTGAATGGGAAACGGGCAAAATGATGGATCAGAGAATTGTCCCATTCATTTGAATTCGCGGGAAAATGAACGTTACGAGAGTCAATTATCGGACACAGTTTCTTCCTTATCTGAATAAAAATAAGGCTATTTAAAACACACTGCTACGAAGCCTGGGTACGAAGCAATCAAATGCGATGCTTTTATACTCGAAGCAGAATGCTTGTACTCCTTCCGTGATTACTTCAATATTAGACCAGAAGTTCCCAATTTATCAGTTGAAAGTCTGTAGCATAGCCGCATAGAATTCTTTAAATGTCAGGCTGCCGACGTGAAGCTGCGATGGCCAAGTAGAAGGCGAGTTATGGTCAGCCGACTCGACGTATGACTTGTCGTGGCAGCCCGACCCTCCAAATGACGGCCGCTGCTGCCTGCGGCCTGGGTAAGCGCCTTTAATGAAGGAAGTGGTTGCTCCAGAAACAAGGAACTGTATGGTGAGGGACACGACTCAGCAGAAAACCTCTATTGTGACGCGGAGCTATTGTGACTTTCCAACTCAAATGAAAGGGAGGCGACTGGTTCTGACGGGAACGTAATGACCGCACCCAATACCGCATATTTCAGGTTTTGTTGCTGCCAAGTAACAAGCTAGATTTCAGAAAACGATTCTGGAACGTTTTTATTTCATAGGGGGCCTATGCTGGGATCACAAACTGAGTGTTAAAATCATCAACAGAGGCTAGATCAAGAAAGTAAATCGACAGGGTATCATGATTTGTAACCACGATAAAATAAAACCTTAACGAGTAAAATGGAGGTGTTTCTATGGTATCAGTGCGGAATAAAAGTTCCCTTTTCTGTCATATGTTTACAATGCAGCTGCAGTTGATAAAAGAGATTGGGCGCAAGTCTGTTTGAGGTAAGTGGCCGCATTGTACTTTCGATCTGAGTAAAATGGCTGACAACAGTAGGTATGTGCCATTACAAGTCACATTTTTCGTTGTTGTTGCTGTTTTTTTTTTTAACTTCAGCCATAGTTTATCTATTTCTAGCTTGCTGGAAAGCTGAAGAATGTTGGATGTAATACATTAGTACAGTGTATATAAATAAGATTTATTAAACAATTGTATGTCTTAAATAAGGCCTACAAAGTCTATTTACATTCGAGCGGGAGTGAGATTGTGAGTACTAATTCCTTTGCGAGTCCGATTCTAGCTTTTTCTCAATTGATTTAATTTATTGAATTGCGTAATGCTGTTCTAACTTTTGAGCCTGTCGGTGAAATCCTAAAGTGTGACCATTCAAATGAAACTGAGCTACTGAGCAGTACTTTTCTTGCTGCTGTTAATGAGTACGCTGTATGCCGGGGGTATTTCCCAATTCAGGTGGAGACCGGGTATTAATTCCTAACTGAAACCATTCAAAACTAAGCCGCACGTTTCGTTTTTCCCTCTGCCACCTGTGCTGAGAAAAGGTGATTCCAAGTGACAGACCATATCATTTTTGAGATGAGTTTGGGTAAATACCAAAACAAAAACCTGCAAAGCTTTTGTACAAGTAAAAATCGCGCACAGCGAAAACATTTTCGAAGAAGTATCGAAGCATGTAATCCCGACTGAAAACTCTTCCCCTAAGAAAAATTGTACATCCCTGACTTTGTACAAAATCCTAAAGAAACCGCTCTCGGACTGAGGCCCTCCGCTTCGCTATTGACCATAATCAAACATGAACCTATTGGTTGGCACTTGCAATATCATGAGTTATTATTTAGGGATTCACATTACAAGTAGAAATACGTTGTCCTCTCTACTGTGAACACAAGAGATGTTTGACTCGGCAATTGACGGTTTTGATCATTCTCGCTGACGCAAACATAATTTCCCCATTCTTCGAGTTTATCAACCCTTGACACACAGCACTTGCTTGAGCCTGTGTACAATGTCTACCAAGTCACTTTGCGCGGTCATGACGTCATCTATGTCCTTGTACGCCATTGGTGTTTCATCAATGACGCCAGCATCCTTCCGACATTCCACTCCTTGAGTCGCACGCACGTGATCTTCAACTGTGAACATTTTCTTGGCTTTGGCCCTTGACATGGTTCTCCCGGCGCCGTGGCTGCAACTAAGGAGAATTTAATTTTGCATATAAGATCAAGCTGAGGTATGTTTACTGATAGAGTGGTCTGCAATTGAGTACCAGAGTAATTGTGCTAACTACTTTATTAAAAATGTAATTTCCGGGAGGCTATTTCTGTCATTTTTACCAACCATTCTGATTCTTGTCCTTTAGTACGGGTCATTCAAACATTCGTTTGTTGTTAAACATTTCAATACATCGTGTACCATTTTTAAGTTGATTCTTGCTATGATAAAGTGGCTTCCAGTACTCGCTTTGCATTTCGGGCAATTTGTCTTTGGCCGAATCCAGTGCACTCTTCCTTGAAGACCTTAAACTGAGCCTGAAACGGGACCTCCACGCTTAAGCTAATTTTCTTTCGTTTTAATATTTCTCTGGGTAAATTCCATAAATTCCATTATTTCGAACTACTACATTTCCCTTCAACTGGCTTTAAGTTTGGTTTTGTCTATCATCACCATCATCATCGTCATCATCACCATAATTGTCACCATCATTATTAACGTTTCTTGTTCCTTATAATCTTCAGATAAACGCCAGACAAGCTACTCGTACTTCATGCTGCTTCATCTCAGTGATAACCCACCTGTGAAATGATTCAGGGTTTCCCTTGCCTCTGACGATGAAAGATCGCGCTCCCATGGACCCCGGTATGATGCCCAACTCTCCATCGCGAGCAGAAACCTGCCGAGAAACAATCGAAAAAATATTGGCAAAAGAAGCTTACTGTGATAAACTACAGGGAATTATAAATCAGTTATGAAGTTTGTTCACTTTGTTTTTGATATGTACATATGATAGCAATCGGGATGGACCAAACCAAGTGTTGACCGGAGAAAGTGTCACAAGTTACAAATTAATGAATTGTTGTATACATTTGATAGGCAGCGTTCATGACAATGAAGACCGGAGTGTGAGCTAAGTGAGTGAATACCTTATTACAGGAAATTAACAATGCACGTTGACAACGCGAAGAAAATTTACGTTACACTAAATTAACGCAAATTTTTCAAAAGTTAGGTTTACCTGCATTAAATTATTAAACGCGAATTTTTCGATAAGCATCTTGCTTTATTTACTGCGATTTTCATAATTCTGCAAACTCCCACTTTACATTTCTGAATGCCAAACTGCGTTTTGGCTTCCGTCAATAAAACCTTCCAAGACAAGTGCACGGATGTTTCTAAGTATTTTTAAAAGCCGAAAATTTGGTTTTGAAGCCTAACTAGACCCTATCAATTCAAAAGATAGTGACTCTGAAGAGCCAATAGAGGAGTCATGAACTTATAAGGTTTTGTAATGAAATAAAGGTGCTTTAAAATAACAATGTTGTAAAATAGCGTGCATTAAATTTACATCGACATTAATTAAGATACATTAAATTAACACGAATTTTGTAAAATCGCGTTAATAAAGTGCATTGTTAATTTCCTATAATAAGGTATAGCAAGTGATACGCGATTTGCCACTATTGAAATAAAACTGGGTTGGCATAACTCGGACAAGAAGTGAACAGGTTATATTTTTTCACAAAAAGGGAGCTAAAAAGGATTCACACTTGTTCGTTAAGTGTATATTTGTTCAACACAATGCCAATTTACTTTAAATGGCTGGCTTACTTGAAACAATGGAAAAACGTTCAAGCAAACAAAGACATTATGGTAGAGTTCAGTGTTACTTACAGCTCCCTTTCTTGTTAGAAACACTTCCTTTCCAAAGTGGGTCTCCACGTTCACATAGTTATGATGGCAGTTAACTGCTTTGCTTGCTGGGTCTACTTCAAATGGTGGCATATCACGACACGCGCGTGCAGCCTTGAGTACATTGGACATCATTATATCACGGTTCAATCGGGCAAATTTTTGAGCCCATGTCACTGCAAAAACATAATCACCAAAGTTCCTGGTGCCGTCTTTGAGATAGGCAAGATCTTTGTCAACCTGTGGTTAATGAAAAAGAAAAGCAAAATATATGTCTAAATTTGTTACTTGTTCTAATGCTTTAATGCTCTAATGATTTACTCCTTACAGTTTAACTATAGCAGGAATGTAAATAAAATAAATATAACAATAAACTAATAAATATGCCCACAAGAAATAGAAAAAAATGGAAATTTAGCCTTCATTGTTAGCAAAAAATGTGGAACTACAAATCCACCATGCACAATTTTGGCAAAAAAATTTTTTTTTAAGACTTTCCCGAGCCTAGGTGGTGCAGTAGTGGTTAGTGTATAAGTCATAAGATCTGAACGTCAGTGGTTTGAGGCTTACCTTTTGCCGTATTGTTCTTTCCTTAGATAAGAATTTGCTCCACATTCATCTCTTTTCAGCCAGGTGTAAGAAATAGGTAACTGGAACTTACTGTACTATGTTGGGAGGGGGGGGAGGAAGGGGGGTGGTCCAGCATCCCAACCAGGGAAGGAAAGCAATACTCCTAGTCGCTTCATACTACAGAAACCAGGTAAAGTTCCAGTCACATGGGCTACCTTCAATTATTTGTACAGTAATTTTTCAGCCTCTCCATAGAAAACCTTAAGTTTGTCACGGTTGAAATGTATGACCTTACCTAACTTCACATTGATCACATGCCCCCCCCCCCCCCCCTTCCAACTTTTACTACTCTTGTCATCATGCATAATACCTTATCAGATAGGATTGATAAAACAATAAATATCAAAAAGTGTCAAAAATGGTTTGGGGAAAAAAACACAGATGTTTCGGGTATATAACCCTTCTTAAGTGTGGAAAAACCCCGAAATGTCTGTGTTTTTTCCAAAACCATTTTGACACTTTTTGTTATTTATTTTTATATCAATCCTATCCGATAACATTTTCAAGTGTCACACATCTCCAAGGAACTTTCATTTCAACCTTCATGTAATACCTTGACTCGTTTGTCTAGTTTCATCATATCCTTCTTGGCAAGTTCAATATACACAGTTCCAATTCTGTTGCCTGGACCACGTGACCCAGAATGCAACATAAACCACAATCGATCCTCTTCATCGAGGCAGGCCTAAAAGAGAGTTACATTGTACCAATTGATTGACTTCTGTGCATTTATCAAATCCATGGCCATTTTCTATGGTCTACTCTTGTAAACCATAGAATGATATCATAAAATGTTCAATGCTCAAGTGGAACCACTCAAGTGGTTTAATTTCACTGCCAAGTTTTGAATATTTTATTTGGGAGCTTAAGCAACAACGACAGCAATGTCAACGAAAAAGTCGCCCGAAAATATATCTTTATTTCATTTGTGCTACCTTAAATGTGGTCATTTCACGTTGTTGTTTTGTAGAGGATGGCAAAGAAATGTACCAAAATGTAAAACACACGTGCAAAGTGATTGTTTTTCCTCATTAAACCTATTGTTTTGCGGCGTTGTCGTTGCTGTCGCTGTTGTCGTTGCTTAAGCTCCCTAATGAGAAAGTGGGCAAATTATGTGTGACATCACTTTTATTGTCTAGACTCGTACAGACAATAGCTATGAGCCAATCAGCACACAGGAATTTTGCCAGTTATTGTAAAAGCATGTCCAGAGTTGATGCTGGAAGGGGGGGAAGGATACTCAGTGAGTTCCTTCTTATTAAAATGGTACCTCTTTCTTATACTCGTCTTGCTTTTTTTTTCTAGCAAGTGTTGTACTCCTTGTTGTTCTTGTCCACTAGTGATTGCCAATGCAAACTGGCAGTGATCATGATTTTTTCCCAAAATATTTCTACAAATCTTTCAGATTCTTCAATCTTACTGCTATCCCTCTCACTAGGAAAAAATTGCCTGGCTAAATTCTTAAAAGTCTTAACATAAAAAAATAACAATGGAATGACTTCTGTCACATGACAACTAGTCTGTTTGCCGAATTTAATTAAAGTTCATGAGAACAAACTAGATTTTGGGGCTAATTTGTCATTTCTTCCCTTTTCAATTCCCAAAGCCCTTCAGTGCAAATCACCTCAATGAAGTGGTTTCCAGTGCCCAATGTCCCCAGGTGATTGACGTTATTATTTGCCTTGGCCATTGGTTGTCGACTGCAGATGTATTGATACTCCTTGTTTAGTTTCTCCCACTCTTTCACCACAGATTTTGGTATGTCACTAGCTTTCCACGCACCAACATCACCTTTGCCACCCTAACATTGTCAAATATTCATTCTTCTTAGTGTACATTTGCAAATGAAAGTCAAACAGGCAAACATCAAACTTTGCAGCCCAATAGCCAGGACACTTTGACAACACCAAGTGATGGCAAATAATTAATTCTCAGACACTTTTATGCATCAGGGTGCATCATTGTTGATTGATAATCAATTGGCTGAGATTGATTTTCCACTCATTGACTATCATTGACTGGTCAGGCCCTGCGGCACTTTCTCATTGTAGAGTTAGAAATGACCTAATAAGATAGTTATTAACCTCTTAATTTGAATGTATAATAACTAGCAGGCAAGGGTATTAAGCACCAAACTATGTCTTGTTAATAGATGCATAAATATTATTGAGTGTCCTTACAAACACTTGGAAATTTTCGTTCATTTTTATCAGTTTTGCTTAGTACAATTTAAACTTGTTTGCTTCTTTGTTTATCTTAATTAGTCATATATTTCTTGTTTTTTTTTCTTAACTTATCATTTTATTTTGATGCTGAAAGGCTCAATAAAGTGTATGCTTGTATGCGTACCATGAAACTGTAAATCACAAAATCAGAAGAGAAATAACTTAATGATCCTCACCTTACAGTTCACATACCTGATGTGTTCTCCCATGTGGTACAGCCTGTTCTATAGCTGTGCGCACATTCTTCAGGGAATCTGGGAGATCTTTTGCTGACAGTGTAGTCCTCACAGCCATCATTCCACATCCAATGTCCTTCAATTAAAACAAGCAATTAAAAGCTCAGAAATTATATTGCATTGTCCAAGAAAAATTACCCATACCTCTCCTACATATATGGAAGTTTTTGTTGGCTTCGATACCCCAACCCCCATCCCTCTGGAAATTCCGATTGAAGGGGTACGCAGAATTAGACCCTGATGACTTTTGATGTAACATCATTGAATTCTTCTTTCATTTCACAAGCGAATACAAGGCAATTTGGAAGGAGGATCTAGCAATTTTGTCAAAAGTCACTTACTTATATTTACTAGTTCACCCTAATTTTCCCCAAGGCCCCTTTGGACTTTGTTCTTTCTCCTTGCTTCTCCTGTTAATGTTATGTTGGCTCCTACGTCAAAACAGTAGATTTAAGAGGACTGACCACATGATCACATCAACTCACCACTCCAACTGCTGATGGAATGATAGCATCAACAGTCGCCACCACACATCCAACGCATGCACCCTTCCCAAGATGCATATCAGGCATGGCAGCCACATGAGAGTGGACAATTGGCAACTTTGCCAGAGAAAGAAGCTGATCTGCCGCATCTTTCTCAACTGGCACTCCCTTTACCCACGCCTTAACAGGGGCACCTTCCTGAAAAAAAAAGGAAGACATTTCACTTTAAGTGAAAAGCAAATGAATTGAATGGACAGTCTTGCAGGCTAGGGGTGTGTTTATTTTCTGAATTTGTGTCTCATCCTGTGAGCTCCCACATAAAATTGCCAGAAGTGTAAGTTACAATCTTTTGACGCTGATTTAGATAGTCCAACTTTGGCTCATGACTGTACATGTCACATGCAATTTCTGTAGCATGCGCTGCTCGCATCATGCAAAAAAAATCATACACAATTCTCATCATTCAACATTTGCCCATGCCTACATTTGTAAAGGAATTTTTCAAAATCCTGTGATATTTTATGTGCCATGCACGACAACTTGTAAGTTTGATTTACAAGCAACAAATTTGTATGGTAAGTGTGTCATCAACATGTTGCATACAACAAAGTCATACCATCCAAACTGACCTCTAGGGGGAGTAACTTTTGCCAGTTGGTACCACCTAGGGTGCTAAAATCAAAATGACTGGCAGAGTTGTGACAGTAGCTTTTAGACTACTGAGTTAAAAATATGACAGGAACTATGTGGCAGTCAACTGATTTGCTTTCTCTTAGGGGTCCAAATGAATTTGAGCCCAGCTGCCATCAAAACAAGACTTTGGTAATTTCAAACAATCAACCTCATGATCATCATTCTTTTATGGGAGTTACCATAAAAGTATTGTGCCAGTCACCGTTTTTTTCTGTGGATCTACTGTCCTATTATTTTATTTTATGTCCTCATCAGATGTAGTTAATCAAGAATTTATTATCTTTGCTGGTGAGCTTGTCATTCAAACAAAGCGATGGAATTGTGAGGTTAAAATCAAATGCCTGGCAATAGACAAATGCCCAACCCCCTGTACGGGCAATGTTGATAAATGCCCCACTGATGCCGGGAGGGGTCCTTCTGGAATTGACTGATGCGTTTAATCCTGAACTAGTAATTTATGATTTGCAATTTACGATTTGCTGTTTAACCATTGTCCCTGACAAAGAAGCAAATGAAAGGTTTCCCTCTCCTGTGGCGGGAACTCCAAATTGACGGTAGTGCTGTACCTCAGTAAAGCTAAAACGTGCCCTATATTTTAACACTGGTCAAGATCTGCACGTTGTTGCTTCAAAAAGTGCCCTTTGGACTGCTCATAGCAGTATATTAACAAACCTAGACAGCAAACAGAAAGTCACAAGTTTCCTTCTATATATCTGAGCATGTTTCCATGCATGGAAAAGCATACATGTGGTGATATTTTACAATCATCTAGCGCCCATGTTTTCGTTTGCATTAATTTTGTAAACTCCGTTTTTTACTTACATTCTTCCCCTCACCAAGGACGACATAAGACGAACTCCTGTTTAAAATCCTTCCACGTGTGAGCAACGGAGCTACATGTTCTGAGCTCCGCTGGAGTGAAGCGAAAAGACGAAGAGTCAACAACATGGCGAAAACACAACAATCCGCTCCAGTGCCCCTCAACAGTTCCACTTCTTGAAAAAATCCCTTGCCAGGGAGGGGTGGGGCTGACTGCGGGGGTGGAAAGATATTGGTTTAAAAAAAGTCTATGTGGACAAGAGAGTTTTTGGAACTAAAGGGTGCAATGCAGTTCAGAAGTTGCAAGAGCTATTTTTTACAGGCTGTGCAAGAAGGAGCTGGGCCCATGAACATATCTTCCCAGAATTTCTTTCCCATTTATTCTAATCCATACATTCTTATACAGGTATAATTCTATTTAACAACACGTCCAGCCTAAATCAGTGTAGACATTCAAATTTATTTTTCACATCACCTCACCCCTTCCCAAACTTCTAACATATATTTTAACTTGAGAAACTGAAGAAAATTGTGGGCAAAATGTTGAGTAGACAGCGAACACAGAAATACTTCTGGCTGTCACTTGTCTCTACTAATGGGAAGCGACAGCCCGAAATACATCTGCATTCGCAGGTTATGTGTAAGAGTATCTGTCAAAATTTGACCAAACACCATTCCTGAAGTTTCGTTCAGGACACAGAAGAAACAATGCAAGTCATTTTGTACTGGATAAGACACCCAATGAATAAACAAAGACAAGATAGTTAACAATCATTCTCCTGATGCAAATGCAGTCATCTTACAACTTTTTAAAGCATATTTTCTTTGACACAGTTAAAGATCATAACATTCAGTTGGTCCCTGGAGGATGTTAGTTGGGCCATTTAGATTTCACACAAGCTTCACTTTACAAGAACATGAAAAAAGTTTTAGCCCTGTCGAAAAATCTGTCATGCAACTGAAATGAAACCTTAGCCTCCAAATGCATTGAAATTCTAACTCACGCTGAAATATTAGCCACCTGATCAGTTTCTTAAATGGACTAAGACAAATAACTGGATCAGGAGGTGAGCATGTCTGTTATATCAAGAGTTCATTGTACATGATAGATTTTCCATGCTGTTTCTTCTGTCAATCATCATCAGATTCCTCTCCTGGTTGTCTTATCAAATTTCTTACGTTCAAAAGATCAATTAACTTATTAACGTCATTGCCACAGGCTAAGTCTACTACATCAGTTGGCAGTCTGTTGAAATGAGCAGGGTTAGGCTGAACTCCTCCTGCACTTGTTACATACTTGAACACACCTCGAAACTCGTCATCATTGTCACAGGTTAGCAGGGTGGGGTCTGCAAGCTCATCCCATGTGAATAGCAGGGGGTTAGTTTGAGCGCCAAATGGATTAAAGTCAATGAGCAAAACTCTCTGGGGTGAATATCTGTAAACATCAAATGTAAATGAAGTATCAGGAAATTTGTCAGCTATTTTGTTCTTGAAAAATCTTGTGATGTCTCTACAGATATCTTCTTCATTTTGTTCTATGAAGTCGTAGCAGCTTGCGATGTCCCTCTGAGAGATAGCAATCAGTTTGTTGTCTTTCACAAAACATCGAAATTCCATCCCTGGATTGATATCTTTCCATTTGCGAAGAACAAGCTCAAAGTCGTCCATCATCCCCCCTTCACCGTCCTGACAGTGTCTGAATGTGTCAAAAAGTGTCGTAGAAATGTTATCAGAACTTTTCAAGAGAAGATAAATATCACTTGGGCTCTGGCATTTCAGAGTACCGTCAAATGAAATCCAGGCCGCGTCTAAGGGGGAACTCCAGTTCAGTTTTGGAAACACAGCGCCCCCCAAATCAACCATAGCTTCCTTGATTCCAGAATCTACTTCGTTAAACTCTGGAGCAATGATCGTTCGTTCGCTTGGATCTTCGTCTAAAGCTAACCATTCCTCAGAATCGCTCCCATTTTCCTCTCCAGATTCTCTTGTCATTGCAGCATCTCCTGGAAGGACGACATTATCAGTCTTGAGGTAATCCACAAACTCCTTGGGAAGAGGAATTACCCGGCTTCTCATGGTGATGTTTTTGAACTTCGGGTACCACGCTGAAAAGTTACAGTTCAGCACGTGTTGTCGTTTCATTTTTTTCACGTTCAGAGCACGGCTCAGACGGAAATTCACTTTTACTTTCCTTTAACTTCCTCCTAATTCCGTCCTTCGCGAAAAAAATTCGTACAACTCGATTGACCGCAGAAACATTAGCAACTTTCATGCGATGTTACACCATCTTTTGGACTTCTCGGCGCATTATCGATTCTTCTGATTTTTGTCCGAAGCATGATTGATTGATTTTGCTGGCGCGGAGGCAAACGCAAACAACGCAAGCGTTTGTGGGTAATTTCATTGTCTTTTCCTCCATGGCCCGTATAACAACAACATGGCGGCGACCATGAAATGGAAGCGTGTGACAAATTCTACTGGCCCTGTGCCGCGGCCAAGGCACGGACATCGTGCTGTAGCGATAAGAGAACTAATGGTTGTGTTTGGCGGCGGAAACGAGGGAATTGTAGACGAGCTACATGTCTATAACACAGGTAACGCAGTTTGCGT
Organism: Pavona decussata; assembly: GCF_977016875.1. Lineage (NCBI taxonomy): Eukaryota > Metazoa > Cnidaria > Anthozoa > Scleractinia > Agariciidae > Pavona > Pavona decussata. Next base: position 3,085,312 of record NW_028145758.1, on the reverse strand, counting down.
ACGGCAAGAAACATGGCGGCCTCTATGCGATTCGTCTTCGCGCCAGATTTTTGCGATGCAATTTTTAGCACCCAGCGCCCTTGCGAAAGGTGTTGTACACTTTCGTTTCCTTACGATAGCATGTTTTGTCTTTTCAGCGACAAATCAATGGTTTGTGCCCGCGGTTCGCGGAGATATTCCACCTGGTTGTGCGGCGTACGGATTTATTGCCGAAGGAACCCGACTAATTACATTCGGTGGAATGGTTGAGTACGGACGGTATTCTAATGAGGTAAACATCATCAGTTGTGTATTCGTTTGTGTGAATGTTCCGAAACCCTTTTTTGTCGCGTTTGAATTTGATCTCTAATTTATTTATATATGTCACTTCTTTGTTTCGGTTTCAAGTTTATGTAGGTACTACGGTAACTTGTAACATTAAGCTTATTTCCAATCCATTATTTAAAGAAAAAATTCGTCTTCCAAAGCAGTAGTGTAGATAAATTGGTTCAACAATTCGCTTTGTGATAACTAAGTGCTTGATTAATTTGACCTAAAATACTTAAAATTGAAGTAGAAAATCATGATATAGGCTTCAAATCGAAACTCTGATATATAGACTTGAATCAAAATTAATTTTAAACGCACAATAGCTTGCACATTTTCATGTGTCCTGTGTTTACACTTAGTTAAATCGATTGTCAATAGAAATATCTTTGTTTGGCCGTACAGAAGTTTGATTCTTTATTTGATCTTACCGGGTGCGGTGTTTAAAAGTTCATGTATCATTTTTGTACTTTGATATGATTTTCCCGGCATACGATTTTTTGAAAAGTTGAAAACGATGATTCTCTTACCACACTGATTTCAATATCTCATCTAATAATAAATATTGTAAAACAACATCATCTTCATTTTACAAGCCCCTAAAATGTTGAGCAGATTTCTGGAGTGCATATCAGTACTCTGAATAAGCTATGTTTTGCTGGGGAATTTTTGTTTTGAAATTGTAATCCTTGGTGTCAAAAGTCTCTCACTGACCGGATAGAAACAAAATACCGCACAAAATATTTTGAGAAATGTGTAAAATGATATGTGAAGATATCTCTTACCGATATTGTTTCAAATACTTATTACGTGGGATGCCTGTGCAGCCCACGTTATAAAATGGGGGCCGTTTGTATCCACAAATGCGCATCTTTCAATTATTAACTCGTTTTAGATGTATCAAATTCAGTTTTCTCCTAGAGGGGATCTTTTTGTCTCCTATTGTCCTTATTGTCTTTAACAAAAACGGTCCAATCAGAATCCAATATCTTAGTGTAGGTCAGGAGGGATCGGAGGGGAGTTAATTACTATTGTGATTATTCAGGTCCTAGTGGTCTCTCGGTGGAACTGAAAAGGCTTGACTTTAGTGGCGTGGCCATATTGGTTTAATGTTTTAGATTCCAATGTGCCGTTTTCAAAAAGAAAATTAACCCTTTTGAAGCGGTAAATCGAAAGAATAACTTCTAAGAAGCACTCGACAGTAAAAACGGTGGAAATCGTAGAGTTCAGGGGCGAAGGAATCATGCTTCTGTTTGACAGTTGTAGAACCATCCAGAATATGCGGGGGAAAGGTCATTAAGCTAAAACACAGATCGCATCACTTTGTCGAATTGATGCTTAAACGCAACTGGAAATCTACTTTACAAAAAGATTAAAGGCTTGATTGTCCATTTGTACTAAAAGTTTTCATTTAGGAAAGCGCAGCCTGTTTTCTTTCTGTTTCTTTTTTTTTTTTTTTGGTGAAACGAAAACAATTTGTAATCTTACACTTTTATTTACATAACCAGAAACGTGAGTCAGGCCACGTTATTGTAATAGAAATTCCGGTATAACGATAAGACGCGTAACACAAGGGAAGCAACATAACGCTATCTTTGTGACTCAAAATATTCCATTAGCTAGGATAGTCTGCGAAGCATACAATTATAAGAATCAAGGGGCATCACACGTAAATGCCAGTATAGGCATCTTGTTGTAATATCATATACCTGTTAGTGAGTCTGTTGTGAGAAAGCAACTGAACCATATCAAGTTTTGTTTTGGTTTTCTGTCATTAAAATTTTCCCTGCCCAAAGTCATATATATTCTTCAAAGTATTTCAACTTACCTTTAAAAAGCTGGTTACTATTACTCTAGATATTTCAAATAATAATATTGTATTGGGTAAAAATCAAATATTACAAATGTTTTTAATTTATTTTGCTTTAAAAATAAATTGTGGAGGGATTTGTATTCTTTGAAAAATTTAAGATGTGCAGTATTTTTTTTTCTTGTTTTTGAATGGTCAAATTTATTTTGGTTTAAGGTTATTTTATCCAACCATTTTTAGAACTGTTATTTGTAAAATGATATGGATTCTAATTTCTATTTCAAATATTCGTTCTGTTGAAACTGTATAAATTACTATTCAGGGATCATTTTATGTCAGATGATATGATATGTTGGATATTGCTGTCATAAAAATTGATACAGAGAAATGGAATATACATGTACATGTATAGAAGTCATATTGCAAAGCTTCATTCCATTGTTGTGAGTTTATATAAGACTTTTTTGACTTTCGCAAAAGAATTTCTTCAGAGAATCATGAAAATTTGATACATTGAATTATGTAAAATAATTTTCTGAAGCTAACCACATTCTTTTGTTGCTTTTATCATTTTTCTGTTGTGTAAAAGCTATTTATGAATGTGGTTAGCCAAAGAAAAACTTGAATTAAAACCCAGGATTATACCTAGACAATATTTGCATTTTAGCCACACAGTTGCTGTCCATAATGTAATAAAGTCTAAACGTAGAAACTGCCAGCAGTTGTAAAAAGTTGTAGAAAAGCCAACAAACAGGTCACAATTATTTCTGAAACATTTCATTTCAATTTTAAGAAGCATCTCACAATTTCCCACCCAGCCATTTTAGTTAATATATTCTTACAATAATGGAATTTGTAGATAAGTATTTTAAGGATATACTTCATTCTTGTTGTTATGGTTTTAGGATCGAGGGCCACTAGTCCTTTAGTTGAAACACTGTCAAGTGTTACTCTCGTTAAATAAAGTTATTAAATTATTATTATTCATATTCTTTCAGATATAACAGTTTTATCATGGCTAGCCTGTCATTTTATACTTCTCAGCAACCAGCTAAAAAAAAACACGAGCCCAAAAATCTATGAATTAGCCTAAAGGCCTCAATTTCTTTTCAACCTGTTTTCCAGCCCTGTCAAAATGTGCCAGCAGTCGGCAATTTTGCCGTGAATAGTTGAATATTTGCCGCCTATTCAAGCCTTACACTTATTAGTAAGAAATACGAGATGTTCAACTTGTAACCAGAAACAAAGGTCTTAGGGGCGATGCCTACTAATACAAAAGTAGTTTTGTACCGTTTATAACTATGTGGGGAAAGCAGATCTTAGCGAGGGCTATTGAAATTCAAAAAGAAAATTGGGGGTAACCATGCATTTTTTAAAGATCATTAAGCAACAATTATTTTTTAAAAAAAAACAGTAAAATACAAAGCACTGTATGGTGTTTTTTTCCAAATTGAAGCTTTATTATCTCTGAAAAATGCATGGTTACCCAAATTTTCTTTTTGGATACCAAGGGCACTTGCTAAGTTCTGCTTTCTCCGCATAATTTTAAACTGTGCAAAAATTTCCCTTTATTAGTACGCACCACCCAAAGGAAACTCGAGTATCTTGAGATGCGCAGAATGTGTGCACATTCACTACAGTAGGCACCATCCTTAAATCTACACCTACAATACATACATTTGCCGCTAAATTAGGTTAAGAGTGAACTTGATAACAGAGGTGCACAAATTTTGTCTGAAATGTTTAATTTTTATTGTTTTGTATATTGTTTTCGATGTATCTTGAGTTTGCTATTCCCACTTAAGCTACTGGTGGAAGATGACCATGATTTGCAATGAAAAGCTTTCAGAAAGTGTTATCTGAAAGCTGTCAAAACTGATGCTCAGTTTATCCCCAAAATGCAGCAGATGCAACCATCTGAAAATAACTTGCAGCTACCTAGTGTCAGCTAGATTTCTGTCTTGACCACTATAGCAGTCAAACGCATCTGGACCTTGCTTCTTACTATTCCTGTTATGATGACTACAATTATGTAGAAAACATTTTGAGAGGGCTGTCATTGCCTGCTCTTTCATAATGACGAAAATTACTTATTTTGGCTTGTGGTAAGAGGAGACATGATCAAAATAACCAAATCAAGTAAGCAGAAGGCTTGTCAAAATGCCCCCCACATAAAACTCAAATTATCGTTACTACATGGCTAAATGGTTTAACCACTAAATATGCTAAAATTAGAAGAATTTAGTTAATTTAATCTTTTACGAGGATGTGGCTTGATAGTAGATAGATGTACATAATGTTCTATTTCCATTTGGAGTGATGGCCTTAGAATCCAAATTTCTCCAAATACACTCTAAGTTGCTTTTCTTGTGACAAACTGTGTAGTCTAAATTAATGTTAATGAATATGGTCCATATCTTGCCTTACCAGCTTTCTTGATACGATATTGTTATTTGATAAAAACAAATATTAATGTCTTTCATTATAATTTGATTTTCTCATTATTTCAATATTTACTTTGTGTTATTGGTGATAAAAATGTTTTATTTTCACCTAAGTTTGTGTTCATACAGTGAAATGACAGCAGCCTGTGATTTACCTGTTGTTTCCCAAATTAGTAAACAGTAGCCAAGCCAAAAAGTTCCACAAAAATCCCAATTTCCAGTTCCAAAACCCAGAAAAAGACCCACAACTTTTCTTCAGCTCAGAAAAGGCCCCAGCTTGTGCCAGCAAAACGTTTATTTTTAAACCTGTCAGAATGTCATTTGCACGCCTGCCAGTCTCCCAAAAAATTAACTTCAGACAAGTCCAAGACAAAATACTTTCGAATTAATGTGAAATTTGTAAAAAAAAAAAACAGGTTAATAAAAAAATTTCACAGGGGATACCAAAAAATAATCCTTAACAATACTCATTTTCTAGCATAGCATTTTAAATCTAGCTTTTTAATGTTATGGAAACTATATGTTACAATGACTGCTTAATTTTCAGATGTATGAGCTTCAAGCTAGTCGGTGGGAGTGGAAAAAGCTTAAAGCCAAAACACCCAAGCCACCCGCGATGTTCCCATGTCCTCGACTGGGACACAGCTTTACTGCTGTTGGACACAAAGCCTATCTGTTTGCTGGTCTGGCAAATGACAGTGATGATCCGAAAAATAACATCCCGAGGTAAAGTTTCAAGCTCAAAATACTATGAGTATACCTCTCCTTGAAGTTTATACAAGTATTTAAAACTAGACCAAGACAAACTGTTCTTCTAGGAAAGGTTACCTGTCTTGAAGTCAACAAAAGAGTGAATGTGTGATTGTTTTTAGTTACGGGGTTAAACCAACACTTCATGAAATGGGGTTGATTTTTGAGGCATTTCTAAGGACAACCGGGTTCTATAGTGGCAGAAGAAAATATTTTGTCATATTTCAGTAAAAAAACTTGTGCATGTACTTTTGGTGATCGTCACAGATCTGTAGAGCACAAAAAAAAAAAAATGAAAATTCTGTTTGTTTAAATCCACAGGTATTTGAATGATCTCTATGTGATCGATATTCGGAACAATAATAACTTACAGTGGGAAATGCCATCTACATTTGGTATGACGCCTTCCCCACGTGAGTCACACACTTGTGTCTCCACATCTGATGCCGACAATAAGCGACCCAGGCTTATTGTTTATGGTGGAATGAGTGGCTGCCGTTTGGGCGATCTACATCAGTTAGATATCGGTAAGAAACCTTACTTCTTTTGAGATGTAGATAGAAAGCATCCCAGGAAAAAACAGGTTTGTTTCAAGGTCATGGAAAAGTTAGGGAATTTTACTTTAGGTAGCCACTTGGTTTGGGAAAGGGTTTCCTTGTTGGCAAAGGTAAATAATGTTGTTTCAAAAGGCAGCCACGAAGGAATCGATCGCTGTGACTTCATCACTGGCTTTATTAGGAAAGAATTTGTTTTCTGTGGCCAGTAAAAACATTTACTGGTTTTATTATTTTGATAAGTGGCAACCCTGTTATATTTGAACGTACGTATTTTAGCGTGAAAATAATTGTTGTACGTTTTTTACTTTTCATTTTTTATGTCTACTTTTTATTATATTGTATTGTTGCTTTTATACTCGACACCACAAGCTTTCTAGCTTTAAATTTTTATCAAGTCAAAATAAAGGTTACCTACCTATCCTGTATACTGTGCAGAACTGTCATTAAGGGTCGTAACCCGCAATACCTGTTATGGCTGAATACCCCTGTCGAAAAGAACCTTGATGTTACGGCTGATCATTGGTTCATTTTATCCACAAAGTAACAAGACTGTTATGGGTCTTAAGCTCAATGCTACATATGGCTAAAAATGTAACAACAGCCCCACAAACCTCTCTTGAACAAAGACTTTCCACAATTCCAAATTCCCTATGTTTATATGTCTTAAGACCTCTTATAGGCAATTACTTCTATCAGATGACCACCTCTACTGGTAAAAGGTGTCCATCTGCATAGGCAACTTAATCGAAATAAGCTGTGTCTTATAAATCATAATGTTGCAATGTATGGGTGTTTCCTTAAAATGTATGGGAGGGGACACCTGAATGTTACTTTGGAACATTTACAGCTTCTTTTTCAGTTCTAATAACAAGATAAAGTTGTTGTCGTTGTTGTTGTTTTTTGTAACTTCCCTTTGTTTCCATCTGTAGATACAATGACATGGTCTAAACCAGCTATTCATAATATGATCCCTCTTCCAAGAAGTCTTCATTCTGCTACCACCATTGGAAAAAGGTTGGTTATCATGCATGTAATAAATGCATTAACCTTGTTAACATGGGCAGGCTGCAAATATCAAGCCAATTTTACTTTAATTTTTCTTTGTTAGTTTACAGGCATTCCACTCAGAAATAACGGGAAACATATATTAATAATCAAACCGCTTATATCATGTTAAAAATCCCAACTGGCAGGAGGCAAACCAGCTGACTATTTACAAGCGTGGCCGAGATGAGACTTAGACCCGGGACCTCTGGATTTCAAGTCAGGCAACCTAACCGCTGGGCCACGCCGCCTCCCCAAACGCCGCTACACCCGTAGACAGTTACTTTCTGCCTTAAAAATAATCGTACTAACAAGAAAATTAAATAACCAAACACTACTTTTCTCCGGGTTTTTTCAGCAGGTTCAGCTGTACAACTTTTCATATTGTTATTTTTTTTATGTGTAGAATAGATTACAAAGCTTAGTATGTTTCTCTTTTTATTTCTCAGAATGTTTGTGTTTGGTGGTTGGGTGCCACTGGTGATGGATGAGGTGAAAGGAAGACAAGACGAAAAAGAGTGGAAGTGTACAAACTCTCTGGCCTGTTTGAATTTAGGTGTGTCATTTGATGTTTTTTCATCAAAATAACCATGTGCGTGAAGAGGGTGATTTTGAGCAATGTTGAGCAAATACAGCATAATGAAAAAATTCAAAGTCCTCAATAAGAGGCATATCCATAATTTTTTACACTAAGTGGTCAGATGTTTTAACCAAGGAGCTTTAGGGGGACGTGTCAATAAATCAGTTCAAAAATAAATGTCATTCTGGGAGAGAGACGTTTTAACATTTGATAGTATAGTGATGAGTTAGGTAGTTGAAGAGGCTAATGGAAAAGTCTTCTAAGTGATGATTTGTTCAAAAAAGGTTTAGGTCAAGGTACCAAATGTTTTGTACATTTCCT